>NW_003546532.1:39298-76798 GCF_000090795.2 Amphimedon queenslandica
TTGATAATATAATACATAGCATCTTCGTATAGTCACTTACTGTAACTGGGTTATTATTAGGAACTGTGTCCCAGTCATTCACAGCTACTGGTTTCAAATAAGACTTTGTAAAGACATCAGAAAGGTCATTAGTATTCTCTCCATTTAACGTATAGACACATATTGCTGATCCAGCAGGACCATTCCTATTAATAAAGTATTCATAATAGTATTAATGATAATGAGCTACAAATGTACTTACTCAGATGATGTGAAAGCACCATACATGTATTCTCCTGACACATTAGATACATGAACTGTGTCCTCTATTGTTGAATAGTAAGTTGATATTATCAATGATAATGGTGACATACGTAAGCTATTGAAAGTAAATCGAACATCATTTCTTGACTTTGCCCTTGACTGGCACATAATACGAGCCTTGAGATATGTGACAAAAACTTTTGTAGAAGTAGGAATAAGAATATTAGTGACACCAGTATCATTCTAGAGTATCATGAAATAATTTATAATTAGTGAAAATAATGAGTAGAGCCTAAACTTACAATTAAACAATGTCCAGACATTGTATCTAAACATTGTTTAATTGGACCTGAAATTTATATGAAACGGTCAGACAGGGTTTTCCATAGCATTTTGGCATGCATGCAGCTTCTTGTTGTCATATTAAGCTGTTCAAAAGTTGGGTTAAAGATCTACCACTATGTACATGTAGTACAGGATGTTTAGAAGGGGAAATCCTTATTACTTTTTTCTATATATGTTTTATGGGATGTATCATCTTTGAACTGAATCTGATAAGTTTGGAACTTAGGCCAAAGTTTACTCAAAAATTATGCTGTTCAGACAAAAATGGTAGAACAGTACAAAATAGCATAATGGTCGGAAAATGTCCCATGTCTAACTGTTACATGTACATGTATTTCAGGCTCTGAATTGAGTATTATATACACATGTACACATACCTTACAGACTCTACCAACTCTAGAGTATATCTAAATTGGAGGAAGAAAAATCAAATGAAATGATGTACATGTACATGTACAGAATAACCACATTGCATTCACAGTTTCACACTACATGTACATCAGGGTTGTGCCCATGATGGTTGAGAGATTAGGACCAACCACCTCAACAAATGAACAGCATTAAAAAAGGAACAGTAACAAGGTCTCCTATTGGATTTTGGCATAGTACTCATGTACACCTTCTTGTAAGAGATTTCTCAAGTTGCTGCCAACAACCATGTACTGTACATAAAAAATTAAAAAGAACAAGATTGAGTAGGATTCTGAAGCCATTTTACTTCCATTTTACTTTAGGGTGAATCCTACTTAGTAACACTACTGCATTGCTAATAGTACAGGGTACATGTACAATGTACAATGTACATGTACAGTACATTATTTTATACACATACTCTACCTGTGCTTTTGTTAAAAACTACAAGGAAAAAGTCATACATGTGCTGTACATGTACTTATAAATTTGAGCTTATTCCAATCATAATTTAATTTTCATAAATTTTAAAACTTGCTAAAGCAATAGCCTTTGGTCTTTGGCATTCAATTTTCTATTTTTATAAGTTTTTTCTGATACATGTACATTATACTGTATGTATGTACAATGACATGTACACATCTACAGTGTACTTAATGTTGCATAGAAAATTTGAGCTCATTTGAATTAAAATTAAATTTAATATGATTTTTAATAGTTGCTCCAAAAGCCCTATGCTATTATAAAGGCTTGTCAGCTCATAAAGGATGCTATTTAACCAACTTTGCATGCTTTGTGGAAACCCTGATCAGTAATAGTGTGTGACCATCTCTTCTTTTCCTAGGCACAACTCTGATATACAGTACATGTACATGCATACAGTTGTATGAATGCATGGACACAAACTCCAATCATCAGATTATCACACAACATGACTATTGATTTAAAATAGCAACTCACAGGGCGCATAGAAACTTGTCCAATCTCTTCTGCTGTCTCTCTCATAAAGAAATAGTAATAATCACCAAACTCATATACATCAACAAATTCTGGTTCTAAAATAGAAAAAGGAAAATGAAGTAAACAAGTTACAAATACATGTAGAGCAGGGTCTAAAATAACTTCTTTAAGTTACAGTACCTAAACTTACATGTACAAGTACATGTACATGTAATTCAAAAGATACACACACATGTATTTATTATTATTTTAAACTTTTAATGTTTAGTGTTTCAGTAAAACAAACAACAAAAATTCATAATTTGCATAATTATGCTTCAATCTAAGGTAATGATTTCTCTTGTTTTTTAAAGCTTACAGTTTGGTTAGTGGCTACCATTACATGTACAATGTATGTTTTGACACAGTACATGTAGTTTTTGGCTACTGTCAACCACGCATTTAAGCACTGCATTAGTCTTATACATGTACAGTGTACATGTACACGTCAATTAAAAGAACAATGTTGAAATGTCATGCATATACATGTACATGTATATTTACCTTGAAATGATATGTAGTAGTTAATGGTAGTAACTGATGCAGTTCCATTAAATGGAGAGTGAGACAAAGACAGTCCATAACTACTAGCTCTGACATTGAGTGATGTTCCTGATACTAAATTCCCATTGCCTACATACATGTACAGTACGTATAATAAAAAAGATGCTTTTGAACTATGTGATATCATTCTAGAGGATTGAGTCTGATGCAATGTACATGTACATATACTATGATTCGATCTGGTGTAATGAACTACAATTATAATACATTGAATGCATCTCCAGAGTCTGTCTGTACACTTTGCTATAATAACAAATTATTTCCAAAAGGATACCAGAATAACACAAAATGCATTTGAGTTCTGAGTGCTGCTGACTATAACATTATTTACATACAAATTGTACATGCGTACATGTAGTTTTAATTATCATCATACATGTACATGAAGTCATGACTCATGAACATGAAAAACATGACAAGAGAATGATAGATGTACATGTACAAGTATACTGTACAAATCTCACAGGAATCTCTAGAATCTTCTAGTATGTGTATATGATCATGTGAATTACATGTAGTAAGAATAATGTAGAATTCTTTTGCAGTTTTGCTCCCCATTGTGTCACCTGTAAAGCTTTCATTACTACAGTACAGCAGTTGTATTAGGCAGTCATGCATTATAGTAGATCCACAGTTATTATACATGTACATGAATAACTAACTTGATAGAGTGGATGCACTCACAAAGCTGCGACCAAAAGGACAAAAATTCCTAGCCTCATAGGATTTCAAGAGAGTCAAGTCTGTACGCTGGCGAAGATAATATAATCAAAGTAATAATTAGAAGAAACATTTCTTACATTTCTGTAAAAGCAAAGAGGCTGATAAGCATCAGAGCCGCAGGCTAATATTGTCTCATTGAGTGGTACAGTCTGGTTATTGTCCAGTGATAGGAGGGTATCTGTTGTTGGTATGTGTAATATGTGATGAAAGTTCTGACAATTTGCCTATAATGAACAAGGTTATGAATCATGAACTATTATCACCATTATGTACCAATGATTCAAATATAGCATTACTGGTTCTGCAAGTGTGTATCTTTGTAGCACTAGGTGTAGCATTCTGTGCCTATAATAGCAAACCAGACTAACAATACATTATTTATTATTTCACTAACATTTAATATAGTCTGTAGATCCAATGTCAAATGCAATATATTATTTCTAAAAAAATTAACACAATATTACATTAAAGATTGTATCATAAAATGGTATCTCATAAAACCATGAAGTACATGTACATGTAGCAATAGTAACAGTACCATTGGAAGTAAAGCAAAATTATGAGACTAGATCACTAGAGGGAGTTTAGGACACTTTTATTTGGTCTACATGTACATGTACATGTAGGTCTCCTACATGTAAGTCTCCCATTTTAGTTATTTCTATATCTACAATGCACAACAATAGCCATTACTGTCATAAACTCAACTGTTCTAAGAATACTGGCTCATTAGCAAAATTGCCAAAAACAAAGCTCCTTACATGCTTACAATGAAACTACAAGAAGTATCAATGCAATCAACTCACTTTGCAGCCAGTATAATGAGGTCACTAGCATAGTCAATTTTAAAGAGATCTACATGTATTGGAAGGATAAAAAAAGAATGGGTGAGAAAAAGACAAAATGCTGTAAAAAATTATGGGATACAAAATTAAACATGTGTGTACATTGTAATTGTACATCATATTATGGGATTCCCTCTTACTACAAAAAATGTAGAATGTACATGTACATATACATGTACATGTACTTGTGACAGCTAGATCTAGAGATACTTAAAACTTAAAAGTATGGACACTAAATAATATTCTGCTTTCTATGAGCTACTAAAATCCTTATCTGTGAATTAAACCTCTACAGTATCATTACATGTGGTGAAAACAATGTAAACTACACCAGACCCTTTATTTACTGTAAATAAAGGGTCTATGGCTATTCATATCTTTCCTGTGAATGACGTTTCCGATTTGTAATGATATTCATTTGGATACCGTAAATAGAAAAATTTTCAGGCTGCCATTGTGGAGGTATTGCTGCACTGTTTCCAATGGAGCTCGATACACTTTCAGCCGTTTTGTAAGAAGAACAAACAGTTATAGCCTCAAAAGTAAAAAAATTGCAACCTTTGTCTTTCTTTTCATCAGTCTGCAACTGTTTAGAGCCACTGGAGTGACGTGGAGAAGTAGAATTGACAGTTTTTAGCCTGTCGGTCCATTGTAGCTAATAATAGTATACCTCCACAATGGCGGCCTGAAAAATTTTCCATTTACGGTATCCCAATGAATTACAAATCGGAAACGTCATTCACAGGAAAGATATGAATACCTAGTCAGGCCGACTCAGGCGGAGCCAGAGATTACCCTTCTTTCTGCAGACAACCATGACAAAATTTACCCATTATGCTATTCCATTAATCACTATACCCATGAGGCTCTGCCTGACTATAAGCCAGCCTTAGCCCGGATAAGTTACATCTACTATAGTCCATATAGAATAAGATCATTATTTTACTGTTACCCTCATTCGTCCTCTAACGTACTGGTTAGTTCAATTTGTGGATGGTTCCAATAAGTGTAGTCTTGTGAATAACTAGTGGTTGCTAATAGCACAGGAATTAACAGAGCACATAGCCTCATGATCCACTGACACAAATTGTAGGAGTCAGTCACCACTCATCAGATGCGTAGTTACACATAATTGACTCGATGGTCACTTAATACTGCCACAGTGGTATGACAGCGTGGAAAAGCTTGAGCAAGACTGTATCCGTGGGATTGGAACTCTTCATGGGTCAATCATGGTGATGATTGACGACGCCATTATTGTCACCAAGGCGTTGCCACGTGGGCACATGTGGTTTGATTTGTAGTAAAAGTTAAAAATTAATTAAAAAATAACCAAAATTAATAATGAAAAACACTAATTTAAGTAATTTTGAAGAAAGTAAAACTTAATTAATGTAGTTCAAACAGTATAAAACCAGCTTATAAAATGGTAGAAAAAGGGAGCATTGTTGCTCATTGTTGCTACTTTTTTTTCAGAATCATAGCCTTACGTGGATAGAAAGATGTATCATCTTTTTCGATCTATGATATAACAGCACATACACATGACTAACATAATTATTCTAACCATGTCAAAAACTTGTTTCTCAGCAGCATTGTGATCTTGAGAGCGCATAGACTTCACATGAAGAGCAAAGTAAATGTAATTATAAATATTATGGTCATTACGATAATGCTCCTCAAACCCCTACAACACAATTGAAACTATCAGTAATAATAATGTCAAGTTCACACCTTTCCATTCTTCTCAAATTTATCACTAGCAATACCACAAACATAACATTTCTCCTTTTGATCTTTCTCAGCTTCATCCTAAACAATTTTTATTGTTATACTTTAATGTAATAATGCATCATCAAGTAATTAATCACCTTCTTTTGTCGCAGCTCTGAGAAAGTGTCCACTAGTATAGCAGTGATCACTTCAAGGGAAATTATTGTCACAATAACAAAGAATGACAGATCAATAATGGATCTCCAAAAGAAGATATTAAAGTTTCCTTCATTATTGCTAGTTAATTTGACAGGTAGAGACTATAAAATGACAAATATATTTATGATGTCAGCATCAAGTTATAATTTACTTACACCAAGTCCATCAAGAAGTCCTACTCTGATAATGGTAATGTAACAATGCCATAGAGTACTGCAGTAGTGACCTTCATCAGGATCAAAGAAATTGGACATTATAGCAAAAGAGAGGACAGCATAGATGAACAGAACTGACAATATGACAAAAGCCATCAGTAACAGTTGCCTATCTATATTAAAATTAATTGGTAAACTTGTATACAGTTGATAATTCTTACATCTCTTTCTTAAAGCTGATGCTACATAATGAGAAACATCAAAATTAATGAACACATAAGGTAAGCAGAGACAGTACAGGTATCCAAATGTTGCAAGACTACCAATGGAAGACCACAAAAACACTATCCTGTATATGAGACCGAAGCTTAGAAAAGAAACTTCAAAGCAATCATATGATTGCTTCACTTTAAAGCGATGAAAACATTTCTCATTGTTTTTATACCTAAGTAATTATAAAAATTATCATTATACTATTATTCTTTGTGAAATAAAAATTTTGGGGAAAATAATTTTTTGCAAAAAAGCCAGTTTTGTGGTGTGGTCAGTACAGCTGTCTATATATAAAAAAGAAAGTGTCAGACATTTAGCTTTGTATCATGCATACTGTTGAGTGATTCTAAATTATTGTTAATAATTGACACACTTTTAGCAAAACATTTACAAATTTCACAAAAATACCACCATTGCTGTACAACCCCCAAATCAAACAGTAATACTAATTTTATCTATAAGTTTTGCACCACTATAGATTTATATGCTATTGTACAACCATTACCGTAGGGCACCTTTTTTTGAGGGCTATAAACTTCGTGGATTTAATTTTCATGAATTTATGCCGTCTGCCATCTTGTATCGTATTATTTTGATTTTTGTGGAAGTAATTTTTATGAATTTTTTAAAATTGCGAAATCCATGAAATTTATAGCCCTCAAAAAAGGCATCCTACAGTATACTTTTGTAACTAGAACACTTTTGATCACTAAGTTTCTTTTGATCACAAGTGTGCACTCATAGCAACTACACGTAAGCAAAAGCATTAAAAATTATTATTATGAAATTAGGGTTTGCCCACTCAATCTTTTAGTAACCTGTCCAACTTACAATCTATCTGGCAAGAATGGAATAAAGATGACAAAATTAGGAGCTCCTCTGACAAAGTATTCAACTACCATCCACAAGCTCAGTATAACATGGAAAAATCCAAAAAAATAAAGTAAAACATAATAATAAGTTGACCAACACATCCAAGGATATGGAATTAATAAAAGGCTACTGATTTCAGAGCTAGTGTTGCCGGATTTATCACTATAAAAGAATAAAAAGTATATGTATGCACCATTGTAATAACTATCATTACCAGGCTAGTGATGGCACTTTGAAAGATCCAAGAATAAAAAGATTGAGTACAATAGTCAATAAAAACAGGATTTGATGGCGTGGTGTCCTTGAAATGTTCATAAAAACATTAATGAAGATAAATGTGACTTACGAAAAAAAGGTTGCTATTTTCCAAATATAAAATTTTTGCAGGCGTCTCTATTATATGCAATGTTTGAAGTAACAAAATACAATAATCATACTTTGTGCTCATCACTCTTATAAACAGACTTTGTCCATTTCATAAGGTCTTTATTTCTATCTTTTTGAGAATCTCTGCTCAATTTATCTTGCATTTCAGACTTCTCATTGTCATTTAGGGTTCTCTGTTAATGAAAACAAAAGTTAAAAATAATGAAAACAATGCTAAACATACTTGCTCTTGAAAAGGGAAGTAGACTGATCTTAAAATTTTATCTTTTTCTTTAGTAACGTAATTTATTTCAATTCTGTAAGTCCCTTCGTCTAGTTCATTAAATAATTTCTCATCTTCTTCATTAAACTCTTTTAATTCAACTACAAGAATTTAAACTCTATGATAACCTTAATTGTCAGTACCAAATTTGGTAAATTCAGTATGAGTATGCTCAGCTAGACTCCTTAATACATGATATGCTTTGTACATGCCATGTTCCAGCATTTCTTTTGATTCTCTTTCAAAATTTATCTTTTTATAAAAAAATTAATACATTTGACAGAAATATGTCTTACTCTTTGGTGGATTCTTATAATGAAGGTAGTCACAACATTTATATTGAGGTCTTTAGATACTGCATCAATGATGAAACTGCTATCTTTACTAGTTTCTTCAATTATAATTTCTAATAAATCAATAGCTTTACACTGTACTTTGATAACACTGGTATCCTATGAAATTATTTACAGTAATATAGTTTAAAAATGCATTTACATACTGATAATGACAAAATGTCATTAATGGAATCCACAACTTGTCCATTCAGTGCCATATGCTGATTACTGAAGTTACCAGCACACATATCAATAAGGCACTATGCAAATCAGTATTGAGTTTACATCATTATTCTTGCCACATACTTGAATTGTCTTCATGAGAGTGTCAATAACAGGATCACTTTGTTTTGCTTCCACTAATGTTTGCATCAGAGCAGCTACTCCACTAATGACATTAACACTCTAATAGTTATATAGTAATAATTATATGAAACCAAATTCTGTTTAGCTCACTGTCAACAGTTGTTCCTGTTTCTTCATTATTGCCTGTAGCTTTCTGTTCTGTCCATCACAAAGTCCTGATATTAAAGTCAATGCAATTCCAGCTCTGGTAAGAGCACCATCATCCTAAATACAGTGAGAAAGAGAAGACTCAATATCATTCTATAATTTTACAAACCAAATCAACAGCAGATTCAACAGCAGATTTTACAGCAGATTCTTTTGTCACATCTAGAGAAATAATTGAAGATTTTGTGCACTAAAATATTCAATATAATTATCACTTGGGCTTTCCAGAAATGATGTGTCTTGGATCATTGGTAACAAATCATCACTTAATTCCTACAAATAATAATACACTGTACAACATTATACTATATTATCTTACTGCATCTGGTTGTTCTTGCTGTTCAAACACTATGTGAGTTTCACCCTGTATAACAAAGATATGAGGTATAATTACATAAAGTAAAGGATTAATTATGGAAAGGGCTGCTTGCCTGGTGATGAAATTGAGAAAGCTCTTGTTTTTTTAACTGTGTCTATAAAAAATAGGTGCAAAATATTAATTGTAAAAACAAATCTCTTTAATGCCTTAAAAAGAACTCTTACAGAAATTAATTATCAACTATTTAATTGTAGCATTAATACTTACTTCATTGGATTCTATAGTCAAGAACTCCCTATTAAAAATTACAACTTGAAGCCATAAGTATGATATTTTTACTTTGTTTGATCATTATATTGCAGCAAAACAGATATCAGTTTGTGAATTGTGAGGAAAAAAACTGGATCTTCAGAAATGATAACATATATAGCATCTTGAGCAGTTTTATTTTCATTATACACAAGAGCCCACAGTATACCCAGTATTGGCAATGACAGTGGAATATTGTCACGAGTGAGTTGCTTCAGAATCTATATAAAACCAGTATCATTAGAAAGTAACAAAAATTAATAAAAAGTAGTGTTTAACAAACCAGCTCTTGGTATTTTTTGTCTATAAAGTCATTTTGAACTTTTTCCGCTACTTTCCTGCAATAATTCAAAAACCATTATTATAAACACTTAAACATGCAACAAAAATGATTGAACAAACTTACTTATCCCAACATCTTTGGTCCATCAATTTCATTTTGTGATAAAATATACCAAAAATAATTTGAAAGGTTCTCATTGCAGTAAAGTGTGTAGATTCTATAGCAGCAGTACTTTGAGCTTGATAATATATTACACTAAAATATGGCAAAAAAGAAAGTACATGTACATACAACAATAACATAAAACCAAATCTTTTCACGTACTTCAAAAATTTCTCTAGCAAATCTGGAGTACTACAAAACAATGATAATAATAGACTACTGAAATAATACATACCTATCATTAGAAAAAAATTCAATTAACATTGCAAAAGAAGCACCTCTAGGCATCAGTTCTTCAGAGCATAAGAGGTCTATAATGATTTCAATCATCAAAATGAAAATGAAATAAAAATAACCTCTACATGGAACAATGCTAGAAGGTGGCTTCAATTCGTAAATTGTTCTACATCTTTTTATGAAGTGTTTGTAATTTTTCATTAGTTTCAGCTGATCTTTCAATTCAGTTTTATATTTGATGACTTCTTCAGAGTCACTATCCTTATAATCATCAGTCACACACTATGTACATTAACATGTAGATTATGTGAATAGAGACATTGAACACACTCACATGATAAATTGTTCTAACAGGTAAAGCGTTATCAATTGATTCAAGAGTGTCCCTCCAGAAATTGCATTGATCCTGAGTAGTTATCAATATCTTTTTGTATTTCACTAATAATTTCTAAATATCATTTAAACAAAATTAATAATACTGCACAGTACAATTTTACTTTTAAATTTTTGCCAAGATCAGAAAGCACCTCTTTATTTGTTACTTCTGTGCCTAGGGACTTTTTCTCAATCATGATGCTATACTCTTCCTCGGCTAATTTATCATTTTTAAGTAAAGCCAGTGCATTGCAGAATGTTTTCACTAATGGACCAAGTCCTTCAACAAAGTAGCGAAGAGTAAACATATCTTTTCTCTCTTTTTCTTCAATTTCAGTATCATCATCAATAAATTGAGGATTAAATACCTCATTCCAAGTCTGCAAATAATCAATTGTAGTATACTACTGATTGAAAGACTTGTTACACTCACTTCATAATATTCAAACACTTTCTTTATATATATTTTCATTCGAATTCCCTTTTCTTCATCTTTAAGATCAATTTTTGATATAGCCGTAGTAATATTTTCAATATGCTTCCAAAAGTCACTAAGTAATAATAAAAGATTATGCAACAGAGTAGTTTACTCACTCATATTCTGATATTTGGTGAACTGATGTGATTGAGTCAGTCTCAGTGTCAAGATAAGCTCCAACTAAAAGCCGAGCAAATGGTATCTTACGTACAATTGCAGGAATATCACTGGTAATTATACTAGAATTAATAATAATTAATAATAATGATAATTGACAACGAAGTGCTTAACTAACCCTACTAGTTCCTTTAGTGGAAAGATATCACGAATTCTAACTTCAACTGGCTTCACACGTCCAACACAACAAGTAGCTAGTAAACTAGTCACATGAAGTAATTTCAGCAATTCGAAGTCGTCATTAGGACTCTATCAAATGCAGTATTAATGTCCACTGACCAAAGCTTACTTTTTTGAGAACAATGATTCTTCTCGTTGACAGGGCACTTGCATCATCATCCTTCATAACAATTTCACCAAATTGATCAGCATAGTTTGCATGATATAACTTTATAATGTATTGCTGGTGCATTTCAAAAGCTGCTTTAGTAGCTTTATAAGGCTGTATAGCATTATAAGTTGATTAAAAGCATCTATAAAAGAATAATACCTTCATTATGGCTTCCAGAACAGTTAAAAACTCCAAGCAACCTGGTCCATCTTTCGTCTGATACATGTCACCACTATTAAACGTACATGCTACAGTGTATAACTCTTCCAGATATGCTTCAGTTACTTCACAGTAATTATTAGTAAATACCTAGATACAATTATAAAATGCTATCATCAAATTAATCTTACTTCAGTCAATAATCGTGCTACAGAAGAGACAGCAATTGTGGTTCTTTTAAAGTTTTTACAGGCGTTACGAATGTGAGTCTGAATCTAAAATGTAACATTGTATTTTATATATAAATTGCCAATTTTGCTTTTCAGTTTACACACTTCTTGATTTTTTCTACAGACTCTTTGAAGAAGAGAACATGACCACTTAAGAATTTCCCTCTGACTTTCGTCATGTTTCTTACAATACTTATTGACATAGTCCAACAAAATTTTACATAAACCTAAAGTAATCATACAAATATATGTAGTTGCAAAATTATTTATAATAAATAATTGTACATGAACTACAATCGCAAAATAATACAATTTGCATTAAATATACCATACTTGATGAAAAGGCAATATCTTGAGTGGATTTGTTTGGTTCTGTTTCATCTTTTTCAATCATCATTGCTATACATAAACCCTCGATAACTAGTTTCAAATCATTTTCTAAAGTAAGAAACAAAGTCATTTATAGCCATCATTAAATTGCTCAAATGTAATGATATAAATGGCATAAGATTACCTTTAGCAATTCCTTGTGACAATAAAAAGAAAGCTTTCTTGTTATCATTAAAGGTGCTATACTTGATTATATCAGCATAAACAGTTTCTGTACTTTTAGCTGCAATATAACTCACGCCAGCTTTATTGAACATAATATGCTCCTTCTATAGCAAGTAAAGATTCGAAAATAATTATTTCATTACATAATATTGCATATACATCATAGATGCAATAAAGCAAAGTGGCAGCAGAAGATTTAAGGTCATCAAACTTGCAATTCATCAGACGTCTTAGAATTTTTACAAGTTTCTGTTCAGTAGTCACATCAAAATATTTGTACTCATCAAATTCATACATGTTACTTAATTGTTTGCAAAATCTAATGACAGATTTACCATCAAATTAAAATACACAAACTCAATTTAATCACTCACTGACTAGTCTGATCAGAGGTCAGCTCTGGAGCATTGTCATTTAGCAAAAAATGCCACAAAAATTCTTGATTATTACATTCCGAAAAGAAATACAAAAATTTCTAAAAAAACACGTAAATATACTGCAATATAACAAAACCAAAAAAATACTATTGTGAATCAGGTAATTTTATAGGGTTATAATTATAAATACCAAATTTTTGAGGTGAGAAATTTGCAAAATTTGTCTAAAACTTATTTTAGCAAAATTAAACTGTGAACCGTAATAAATTGATTATTGTTAAATTAATTTTTGCAAATCCTCAAAGAATCGCAAAATCTATGAAATCTATGACCTTCAAAAATTTTGAGCTGTAGAGTATACAGATTTGAAAATTTAAGGCTTATTGACACTGCATGCACACTTAAGGCATAGATAGTATAAAGTAATACGTTAAGACAAGAAGTGCATTATAAACCATATTGAGCTAGGTTAACTGTGGTCAATGCCTTAGGCCATGCCAGTTTGATTCATAGTTTGTTCCTTCATAGGGGGCTGATGTGGGCAACCGGCTTTATTAATATTCATTACATTTCAATATAAATTGATGTGTAGAAATAGTCAAATAATAATAATAAAGTAATAATAATAATAATAATGATAATAATAATAATAATAATAATAAGTTTCAAAATAATAACAATAATAATAACAATAATGATAACAACAATAAAGACTTAGAAGGGGAAAGGAAAAGAGAAACCAAGAAAGAGGAAAAGAGAAAGTACAGAAAATACTTAATTTCAGATATGGGCATATGTAGGCAGGAAAGGAAAAACAATGAATCTAATTGGAATGGCCTTATATTACACTTCCTGTTTTAACTTCATGCTCTACTCTACGTTAATGTTAAGTATGCAGTGTGCTGTACGTGTAAATCATTGCTGGAAATATTCAAAAATTTGCTGCTTATATATTGATTGTAGAAAAGAAAATATTCACAATTCTAAATAATATGCCTCATTGCTATGCAAAATTACTATCATGTGAAAGAAATCATTATTTATGGTAATACTCTTGGTAATACACATAATTTATAATTACCTCAAGAGCAAGATATATGAACTGCTTAAAAAATATATCTATCACTTTAAGAGCCCTATAAAAAACTATAATTAGAAAGAATATAATTTATGTCATACTTAATCATTAAAAGTCTATATCCTGGGTTTGGTTCATGACAGTCAGAGTTAGCAACATCTAGAATAATAAATTCTTTATTTTTTGGTGCAATAGCAATACACACAGCAAGTTTGGTACAAGTACATTATGTCTACATGTATTGAAAATTCTTATCAGAGTACTCAAATGTTATGCATACAAAAGGGGCATCATTATCATAAATGCAATCAATATTGAAATTGTTTTCGATACAATTTTTATCAAAGCAAATGCACTATATTTGTATACAGCAAATTTTATTTCAAAATTTAGGTGCTTTTAATTAAAATTAGTCTTCCTTCATTATCTAATGGTCAGAAATATAAAACTTAGTTGGACAGTTACCTTTATATTCAGTTTCAATTTTCTCTAAAATATCAACAATGGTGTCAATGCTGATGTACTTTGTTGCTTGACCAACATTCCAGCAGTAACCATAATTAGCAATGAGTTCTACAACAGCTAGCATTTGATTAAAGTATTCTTGAGTTTCACTAAGACGTAAATTCTATACACAATAAAAATTAATTAATTCTGTAATTTTTATGTATAACTTACACTTTCCTTTGATAGCTCTGATTCTATGATAACCCAAAGTTCGCTCACTTTTTCATGATTTTTAAATTGTTTCTTTACAGATGTAAGTAGGTTAGGTGTTACATTAGTGCCATAAAGTGGCTCTTTGTTTTTATGGTTTAACTTCTCCCATAGCTAAACATAAAATAACAAGGTACATGAATTGTAAGTTACACACAGAGACATTGCAAATAGTCAACTAAGCATTTTTTTGTCACTTAAAATTTATTCTAAAATCACTGTTATGCAAGAATAATAAATTACCAAACAATATTGACAAAAATTAATATCATGCGAACTATTTGCATGCATAATCTTTAGTCAGTATGCCTTACAAAGCAATGCCAGATGCCATCAATATCAACTCCACTGTTCTGTATGATCTCATCCAAATAAAGAGATGTGACTAATTCCAGATAAGCTGCTTTGGCTAATGAGTGAACGTTAGGATCCTTCAAAACAATAAGTGCTTGGTCAATGGGAAACCATTTAGTAACTGTAGCAATAGCAGTTTCATTGACACCCTAAAGACACTTTATATAATCATAATACTACTTTAAGCTAACTTTACAAATATGACTTAACAGGGAAACTTGAGCCACAAAAAAACTAAAGCCCTCACAAGTAGATGCTGCCTATAATAAGTAATAACACAAAATTAATTCACTGTTATTTTTACTCTTCCATTTTTGTCTACTCTCTCACTCTTCTCTTACAGCAGAGCAAAGATTTGTTTTGTTTTCTTCATCATTTGTCTTCAAAAAGTATACCACTTGATTCCCATTTTGAATAGCATTAACTAAAATAATATTTGGGATTTCCACATGTAGAACAATAAATTTCTGATTAAAAAATACCATCATTCCCAATTTTTGTCCAGTAGAATGAATCCTACACAATTTGCATTATAGTAATTGTAAAGCAAAACACCTACCATATTTTCCATTACAAGCTTCAGAATAGAATCTAATTATTTTAAAATAAATTTATTAATAATTTTTACTTATGACACCTTGAAATTTTTTTTCTGGGCAATCTTCAGTATAGCAGAGAACTGAAAGCAGCTTCAAAGTTCTGACATCCTATTATTAGATAATTTTTTAATGATAGCTAATCAAGTGTTAATTACATAAAAATGTACTCAAATGAAAACTCAATAATTATATGTATTTTTTTTGTTTAAATTCATTTTTGGCAATGAAGTTTTTGTCATTTCTGTTATAAATTCATTCACATACTACCAGCATAAAAGAAAAATTCTGTCAATCAAAAATTGCATAAAACAAAAATGCCTGAAAAATTAATGACCGACAAAATTTGGAGCCATATGGCATACAAGTACTGATAACTGTTTGCTAACCAAGTGTTGGCTAAAATTCCAAGAAGAATCTTTTAATTTATCACCAAAATGTTCAACAACATTTTTTGCAATGTCACTGTATGGTATATAAAATTGATATCATTTTTAATAAGTAAGAAATTGTTGTGGCAGTACCTTTCATCATTAACAAGCTTTATCAGCAAAGCTTCAACACCTAGTCCTTTGCCAAGCTATAAAAGAAAGAATATGGAGATGAGAGAGAAGGAATTTGACAAAAGAGAGTACTGGTGTTAGCGTATTCCCTTAGAAATTATCTTACCTTTTTAAAATAAATATTCATAAATGATCGCTTGGCTATATAACATTTTGAGCGACGACTTCTAACATTAACAATCTCTTTTAATGTCTGACAAATTAGCTTTAATAAACTTTGTGTTCTGTCTTGAGGATCCAGTTCAAGATAAGAGACAAGTACATCAATGACCTTTGATCGAATAGCATTAACATGTCAATTAACAACTCCTAACTCCTCACAACTTACTTTTGAATTGCACAGCATTTTGATATAAATCCTTAAATTTTGAGGTGGGCTATTTCTAAGCTTCCTCATCAAATCATTCAGTGTAGATTCCAATTCAACTAGTGCAACACCACTCTTTTGCTAAAGATAAAAACATAACAAAAATGTTGCTAATGTCTGTTGATACATTAATTACAGGGTTTCCCAAAGTGCTCATGCAGCTTCTAGTCTCAGGTTACTCAAAAAATTGGATCAAAAACCCTGTAATACACTAGACAGGTACCTGATCAACTTAGTCCTATAATTATTTATTTCTATAACTTTTTTCTAATACATACCTGTTCTTATGTTGTGTAGAAAATTTGAACTGATTCTAATTAAAATTGGATCTGTTATGAATCTTGAAAGTTGCTCAAAAATTGAGCCAAAACACCCAGTGCAAGGACTTTGGCCAAATTTTGTCAAAAATTGCTAAAAGAGATTTTTCGTTTTTATGAGTTTTTCTGATATATACATGTACTTATTTTGTGTAGAAAGTTTGAGCTGATTCTAATCAAAATTGAATGTTTTATGAATTTTTACAGTTGCTCCAAAAGTCATGGCACTATTGTACATATATAGTGCTTGTCAGTTCATGAAGCATGCTGCTCAACTCACTTAGCATGCTTTGTGGAAAATCCTAATTAGTTAACTCTTGCAGTACAAGGGCTATAAATATTCACAAATTTCAAGACTTTTGGAATAATTACGATTTATCAAAAATAAACTTATTAAAAATAATACATATTATTGTTTAAACTTGTACATGTACATCAAAATGATTTTTAGGAGGGTGCAGAATACTTTTTTAACAGGTGGACTAGGTGCACAAAATTTAGAGCCAGCAATAATCATGCACTGCATATGGTAAAACTCTAATGACCACTAACTTTTGAAAGATACTTGTCAAGAACATCCTTGACACTCTCAACATAATAAAGATCATGAATGTGCTTTGCTTTGACCTGCAATTTAAAAATACATCAAGTTCAGAAATTTTCTAATGAAATGTACCTCATCAATCTTGAAAGCACTTCCTGCAACACTTAAGGATATCTGTAACAGAAAAAAGCATTTCATTACATGATAAAGAAATATGATAGCAATTTCGAAATACTAACGGCCTATTTGTACCTTAAAACTTTTTGTACCGCTTGATTTCTTCTCAAAATTCTTTCTAGGCCAACTGCATTCTCTGTCTATGTCATGAATAGTTAATATTAATAAAAATGGAGCTGTAGTATTACCATCACAACACAAGTACTGGCAATCATCTGCAATACTCATAGCAATCCTAACAGCTGAACCTTTAAGAATATCACCAGTTACCTGTAATAGATATTAGAGGGATGGAAAACAAAAATGGAAACAAAAGAAAAAAAGAGGAATAGATAGTCAGTTTAAATCCTATCTTACATTATCATCAAGAGCTGTTTTAACAAAAAAATTATAATGAAGTTTTTTAGTTTCAAGTTCTGATATACTCCCTAAAGTAAACTAGAAAAAATTAAACCGCATTCCTTTAATACTGTTAACATACTTCATTAGAATCATCATGTGCTAGATACTTTAGAGTTGGTATGTGTCTCAAACGACACCGATCATTATACTTGAATCCATTACCTATCCACACATTATGTAATAATTACAATTGTTCTCATCAATAAATACTATTGGAGCCTTCTTCTTTTTTACTTACCATCCAGAGGTTTATCTGACTTTTCTAATTGCCACCAACAGTCACCAGACACAGGTGGAGGCCTAGGAACTTGTAACGTCCTTTTCTTTTTAGCATACACTAAGTACATGTACAATAAATATACATGTAAGGTGGGAAAAATACCATATATGTGAAAATTTTCAAGAGGATAAATTTTCACGAATTTTGCGAAACGTGGGGTCATTCGCAAAATTGAAATACGCAAAATTAATTTTAACTCTCCAAATTAATACAAAGTGGTGACACTTCAAAACAATTTGCTAAAATTTGGCCTCAAGAAATCCTATAAATTTATCGTTCGCAAAAATTTATCCCCTTGAAAATTTTTACGCATAGGGTAGTCAAATGAACAAAAAACCATTTAACGAAGATATAAACTGACTCACACAAGGATTTTCTAGCACCAGACATGTAATATTAATAGTAATAATCATTGTATAATTTTTTTGATTTTAATCAACCATAGCCAGCAAATAAATATATGATTTTGGGACAAGCGTTGAGAGTTTGTTTAGATATTATTAATAACTAAATTACTATTAGTTTCTGCAAAATTCAGACTTAAATAATGGCATGTGATTTTTAGTAGTGCTTACCTTCATCCTTGCCATCTTCAAGTACGACACTAGACACTGTTGATCCTTGACCACACAAATATGACCCATTTGTAATGTCATAAAATCTCACAACACTTCCTCCCTATGTGTATGCATACACAATCAAAAATTCATTGCATGACATACTGATTACTGTATAGCTCCATATTTCAAATTTAATGATTTTATGGAACACTGGATATCATCAATAAATTTTGTGTAAAATAACCAACATGTGCAGTTGTTATAATGGCAACTTGTAGTTTTTATGATTAAAACTCTTTATCATAATAAAAATCACAAGACTATTTCATCATTAAATTTTTGGAAAATTGCTTTTCTGCCAAAAATGGCTCTAAAATCACTTCCAATTTTCATTGTGCATGTTGATGCCCTTATGCTGTGTAGAAAGTTAGAGGTAATTCCGACTTAAATTTTTCAAGTTTATTACCATTTAAAAAAATTGAGCCAATTTCTGAAAATATCCTGTATTATAATAGCCCATCATTTATTTTAAAAAAAGAATCCAAAATCACCCTCCAAATTTTTTGATTATATTGATATCCTCGTGTTATATGGAGAAAATTTGAGTTGACTCTAATTAAATTTTTGAGTTACATTGCTATTTTTAAAAATTAGCAAATTTCCAAAGAAAAGCAAAAAACTATAGTTTGTTTTTTTGAATGATGGCTTTTCAATTGTTATTACATGTTTTAATGCAGATTGATACCTGTGTTAGCTTTGACTACCAATTCAGAATGATAATACTATGCTGTGCAATAAGCTTTCACTTACCCTAATGGCAGTTGGAGACAGAGTTTCATCACTGACAGTCTGTGAATGAGCAATGAACAAAGAACTTGTCACAGCCATTTTTAGTTCAAATCTAATAAATGCAATGAATATCATTCAATTAATCTTGCTAACTGCTGCTGCCTCTCAATGCAGTAGTATACAACCAATTACCTATTAGTGATTATATTTTTGACACACAAGACATGACGATGCTCTTTGTTTACGACAACTTCAAGAACCAAAGAGTCTCCTGAGTGAATCTAAAATAAAAAATAATAAGTACATAAATATGCATACACTAGTTCTGTGTCTTTAATAATCATTATTATTACAATTAATTTATTATTATTATTATTGAAACTATCTGTTTGATGTCAATAATATAAATGAGGTTTTCAGATTTCAAAATTCTATAAACACCTATAGGAGGTGTTTCTCCATTATTAAATAATGTTTTTGATGATTACCACAATAATGATGACTTCATACTGCACAGCCTAAATTTCAAATGGCCCAAAATTTTTGAAAATTAATTAGCAGGAATATGCTTTTTTGCCACTCAGAATTGCAAGTAGCATGAAAATAGCATGATGACCAAAATGAAAATACCATATAAAATTTTCTAATTAATGAAGACTTACAGGGTCACCTCGGGATTTATTTATGGATGATGGAGGTGAAAGCATTTTAAATAAACATGGTTTCTCATCAAGAATTGCCTATCAAAAACAAGATTCATGTAGCATGCATAAATAAAAATGATACACTGACTGGTTTAGTTTCAGTCTGTGAAAAGTTGAGGTACTTTCCTGAAGCAAGATGTAGCAGCTAAAAAACAAAAAAATTACTTTGTGCTTGAATATTAAAGTTTGTGACTTTGATTGACTAAAATAGTGGTCATGTATAATATATTTGCAATATAAATTTTGTCTACAATATCGATTAATAAAATTTTTGTAGCTTAATGGTTACACTATGCAAATTGCAAAAAAAATTGCATTTTAGTGTGCTGAAGCTTTACTTTAATTTTTCTTCCATAAACTAATTCACGATGCAAATAATTTCTATCTTCAGGCTATGCAGAAAACAAAAATAATTAAAACGATTTAGTTAGATTATGTACCTTTGTTACCAAGAGTGGAGACACCAATTTTTCTCTAATGAAAGGATACTGTAATATTTATAGTACAAGGCAACATGTTGCAAATAATACTACATGTAGTTAGGGTGGACAAACAGTTAGCAAAATACATACAGAAAAATGATAGAGCTTTCAAATATTTTTTGCAACTAGATCTATACTGCCTTACAAAACAATGTCGTAAATACATGGTCTGCATGGTAGTGTCATATACTTGTAGTAGACTAGGATAAAAGGTCACTTATATAGGAAGTTATGAAAAATAATTATAATAAAATGAGGATTATTTTAATTGTATTTAGAGTAAGTATTGTCCAAACATCTGCAATATGCATTGTAATATAAGTAAAAATATTAATTGTAAGTTAAGCATTTACAAGCTGTTTTGAAAATAATGATCAAAATTAATTTAAGATGATAAAAAAATATCATTTGATTTTTAAGCCCAAATAACCCTTTGTAGAGTAAGTGAACCAGTATCAGAGGGCATTTAGCTCCAAAAACTCAAAAAGTCATTACAGAGACAATATATAGGCTACTGTAATGTTGACTTATAATATCCACTCTTAGATACTCATGAACCAGATAATACTGAGGCACTTACTTAATTTACACAACTTAAAAAATTAAATGTATGTTGAATCATTTTACTATTGTCATGCATGCTTGGATAAAGACAGCTATTCATTACACATGCTAAATCCAATTATGGTTATAGTAGACTAATGGGACTTACTGTGCATACTCAGGCAGAACCTGGAAAGCAATGCCTACAAAGAAACAAAGAAAAGGCAATCTAGATGCCTTTTCAGTTGTGTGCTCCAGTAGCTATATAAAAGTAAGATCTTACAGTGAACATTCGGATTAATCTCCTCATCATCAGGATACACACTAAGTGTACTGTATCGTGAACTGTACAAGACAGAAAGTATAATATTGGCCTGAGAATTAACATTAATACTTACCAAGGAGGCAAAGAATACACAAATCCCCTAGCTTCAGGGCAAGAAAGGAGGATAGTGTCACCCTCGTAAAGAGAGGCCATCACTGCTGCAACTAGATTTCAGACTAGCACGCCCAGATTTATGATAAGCGGCTCGCCCCTCAAAATTTGTAATAGTAAAGACAGTGCTTTCAGCTCATCAGGTTGCTTCCTAGTAAGTGTTAATGTTAGATTATGACATGCATTAAAAATGGTGAGAATCACGTGATCAATTATAACAAGGTTAAATTATAACAATTATAACAAAGGTAATCAATAACTAGATCAACTTAAGTATTAGTCTAAAACCAATCATTTGCTTGACAATAGTGGTTCACGATATGCTGCATAAATGTCATGCACTTCTGGTAAATTCTGTTCATCGTTACAATTATTATCATTATCATCACCATTTCCTGCTGCTCCATAATTATTAATATTACGTCCTCTAAGCAAGACTGAATTGTTGCTTCTACAGTACATCTTGCATGATTTATAGCAGTGGTACGCTATGATGCAAATAGCTACAATCATAGCTGCACTCACAAAAATTGCACTGCTGTATCTCAGTACCTTTGTCTGGCCTTGCGTGTACACAACAGAAAATGATATGAAGCAATAGTTGAGCATGAAAAATAAATCAAGTGCTCCAATGGCCTTGTTTTTAAATGGATGGAAAAAGGACTGGACAAATGAAAATCCTAACAGAAGGACAAGTTGGATGCCTTGTGAGAGCTTAACATCAGTCCCTCTAAGAACAGCATCTGAGATGAAAGCAGCTGCTAGAAGACATAAACGAGCACCAAACCAGAATCTCCACTTCATCTTGTATGGTGCAAAAACAGCATCAGTAAGAGGCATGAAACGGTTGATGATTCTGTAGCGATTAAGGTATGGTGATAATGTTGTTAGTACAGTAAATGGAATGATAAAGAGACAGAGCATTGTTAACGAGAGGAACATAGGTATCAAATGCAATCCTTTACCAAATTCTAATTGGCCATTTAAAAACCAGACTAACAACTTCTTGTTTTTATTTTCTCCCACTATTTCATTTGTTGTCACTGTAGCTGGAGTGAGTATATCAACACTTGAGATAAATATCTTAGAGTATGACAAGTAAACTAGTGTGGCCAATACTTGAACTGACTGTCTACCAGTTATTCTAGCTAACCTAATAGAGTAACGACTTAGTATGATTATCAGTATCACAATCAACCAGAGATAAACTGGAAACACAAACTGTAGGCATCTCATTACCAGTTCATTCATACCATTATAAAAGCAGAGTGGAAAACCAAGGCCAAGATTAAACAATGAAATAAATATTCTCAAGTATTTAATTGGAACTTTATGGCCAAAAAGATAACCATCCGTACTTCCAACAATATTAACATAAAAGATGAGTCCATTAATGGTTCCAGTAGTGAGAGTGAGCTGGAGAATGAACAATAGAAACACCAAGCCTATTCCGGCAATAGCAAAAAGCAATATTGTAGCTAAGTAAGCATTTGAGCACTTTTTGCAATCTGCAGTACCAAAAACAACACTCAAACCATCTGGACAATCACCACACAGTGTCCCACTTCTGTTTCCATAGCACATGTCTTTTGACGGATCAGTAAATGAGACTTTTGCTGTGTTAGTCAGGCAGTATGATGGAGGGCAATTAGAAGAATATCCAAATACTTCAGCATTATTTGATAGGTGACCAATCCAGCTGTCCATAGGCCTGTTTATGACTCCTTCTTGAAGGTCACAGGAGAAGTCAGTGAAATCATCATATACACAATTGCATGAGCTATTAGCCGAGTAGAAACCAGGAGGACAAGAGGTCAGAGTTATATTAATTGTGTACCTAGGAGTCTCTGTGTAAGGTCCAATATTCAGCAATACATTATTTATTGGATAACTGATTTCTGATCTATTGATTGAATGATATATAGTGTAGCTCAGAAGTGAGCATTTGCCAGCTGGGATCTTAGTAATAACTTCATTAGGGTCTAGCCTAAGAGAGGTAACTCCTTGTATACCGTGAGAATAAAACTGCACTGTCACCAACGAATAAACAGATACTTTCTGTCCTATATCAAAAGCAGCAACAGAGATGGTAAGTTTCTGTCCAGGATGAGCAGTTTTCAAGATGTATGTGTAATTACTCGTACAAGAGCTGGGATAATTACTGCAATTACATATTTGTGTAGCAATAGAAGAAATGTCTTGTGTAGCCTCTGGAGCACTACCATTTACTTTGAAGGTGTTCTCAATGAGAAAAGTCAAATTTTGAATATTGGGGTCTAATTTTGCTGAATTTAATTTGCAAAACTTTAGCGGTGATGCATATAGTGCATTGCCAGCAAGCTCTGCTTTGTTATCAACCATTTCCAAGAGTATCGACATTTTAGTATAATTACTAATATCATAGTAATCCTTGGGATAATATTGCAATGCACAATCCAACTCATTTTCAGTAACAGCATTTATAGCAGCTCCCAATAGTCCTCTGTTATGAGTGAAAATAGCATGAAGAGGCTCATAGAGAAGTAAGAGAGATGCGTCTTTGAGTCTCATCGCTCCATAAGTCTGGACCTCATTTCCACTAAAGATTATATAGCCTTTCAATGCAATTCTTGAGTTTACTGAATATATGACAGAAGATCCTTTGTTATTTGAAAAGGTACCATTCACAAACTCTACATTTAGTAAATTAAAGAAGGCAAAAACACCAACATTGTGACAGGAATATATACTACCACCAACTGTACAGTTGAAATCACTAGCAGTTACATCAATAAGTTGTATTCCAAGCCCCACGTCAGACATTGCTTTGTTCAATGCACTTGCAAACAGTGCCATAGCTGACCCTCTTGGTGATCCAGACTTTGACTGAAAATAAACCTTATTCATTTTAACAGTAAATATCCGCGAAGCTTGAGGAGCTTGAATTACAGTAATTTCAGCATAATTACCAATACTGTTAGCATCCTGGCATCTCAGAGAAGGATTCTTGGTACCTATGATTCCATTATTAATAATGAGAGGAAAAGCTTCATTATCTTGAAGTGTTGGTGTCTTTAAATCAAAGAAAAAGAAATATACCATTAGAGATTGAGCAATAGCATTATTATAATTGGTTGGATCAGTTGCACAATTATTCTCAGCTGTCAAGTTGCTTATGGTGATGTTGGAATCTTCGACATCAATGAACAGCATAGTTATACCACCAGCCTGTAGTGCTGTATTGTTAGTAATAAGAACATCATTCATTACTATTTCAATAACGTTAGAACCAGCTTCTCTCAGTATAACACTCAATCCACTCCCTCCAGTGATTGGGTATGGATATAATGGCATGATCCCAGTTGTCATGGCCTCCACAGTGTCTACTAGCCCATAGTTGTTATAGTGTCCATTTTTGATAATAGTGTTAGATATACTGATAACAGCAACTGGTATGCTTGAACTGCTGAGCTGTTTCCTGTAATAAATCAACAGTCCACTACCTCCATAATTCACATCAGATGTATTGTTCAATGTCTGTTCATTGATTATAAGGTTTTGGACTGATATTTGACCATACGAATCCGACAGTATCATTCCAAATCCTTGGTACTCAGTTATGCTGATACCTGACAGACTAAGGTTTGAACAAGTGTCAAATATCAACGCAGCCGATTGAAATGCAGGAAAATAGAATTGAGATTCAACTTTAATATTTCCATTAAGAAAAGAGACAGATTTACTAAGAAATCCACCACAACCTACAAACAAAACATCCTTGATGATGAGATCAGTGACATTATGGAACGCAATCCCACGTCTTGTTGCTAGGTGTGTTCCTTCACAGATAACAGTTGCTAATGTGTCAACAGCTTCTATTGTAATGTTATAAGTATCACTTATCAGACAAATGGTGCCGTTGTCAAGTGAAGGAGTAATATAATGAGAAGTATTTGATTCCAGAGTGAGTGTTGTATTAGCAGGAAGAGAGGAGCCACAGAGATAATATTCTAATGAATTGTTGCTTTTTCCTGGTATTTCGATAACTGTGCCCCATCCTGGTTTTAAAAAACAGCAACTCAAGAGAAAACAGACCAAAAGGAGAGCAGTGGCCATAGCAGAAATGGTAATTACCACCCACGCAGTTATTAACGCCCACGTATAATAATAAGATTTTCAAAAATTAAAATAAGATCTAAAAAATTATAGTGCAGTGTAGAATAAATTGATGTGTCTGATTTCTTCCCAACCAGGAGATTTTTTAACTTCGCAATGATAAACAACATTTCCAAATATACGTTAACCTAAAATTAATGTAAGAAATAGCTTATTTTAATATCATGGCCTCGCCTATGCAAGTTATAGGTAGTTGTTGTGCCTGTTTGTCATTCATTCATTCATTCATTCATTTTAGCACAGTCGCAAAGGAAATTTAATCAAAAAATGAAAATGAGTAATATAATCATAGTTCCATTAAAAATATTTTGTAGAATCAAAATTGAATTTTTTAATGAATTTAAAAGTTACTTAATAATCTGGCGGAAGTTCATGTACTGTACTATAGTAGATCTACAGGGTTATTGGCCAAAAATGACTAGGAGAGAATTCTCCATTTCTAAGTGTGACCATAATATTTAATCTTGACAATACAAATATGAGTGAAACAATTGACACATTGTACATACATACAAAGATAACTTTTTAAATAAGTAAGGTTATGCTTCAAAAATAAGCCACAAATAACTAATCATACGATGCCCAGTTGCCCATACTAATTTACTAATTGTGAATTGCATTAAAATCTTGATGAATTCAAATGCATTACTAAGTACAAAAAAAACAGAAACAATACATGAAAGCTTATAGTTCATTTCACCAATCTGCCTTGCCAATCCTAAATTCTAAAACAATCAAGTAAATATTCAACAGTTAGATTCTTCATGGGCTGGCAAATAATTTTCATTTTGCCTAATCAAACACATGTATGCACAGTATTGGATTATACACACTACATAATATAGACCATACAGTACATGTACATCAATCAGTTCACACAACCATACACATACATGTACATGTACAAACAATATTAACACCATCATCATTATACAATAGCCAATAATGCCTTCTCTGAATAAGCCACACAATTGTATCTATATAAAACCTACCTTTGTGGTTAATAAGAGCTGTATGATTTCATGACATGACATTTCCTCAATATCTTTACTAGAACTGATGGAGGAATTTTAGATTATCCAGAAGCTTGCTATTGTTTTACTAATTTTAAATCATCAAGTATAGCCACATATTGTGAAGCTGGACCTCCTAATAAAGAACAACATATGTAATATAGCAATCAACAGAGCTGCTTGTGTCCCTTTTGAGAAATAAATTACTAATTGCTGTAAGAATACAACAACCATATTAATGCATGCCATTATGATTCAAATACATGTAGTTACACCTGCTTAATATTACATCACTTACATGAGTTACTTGCCAGTAATAGACAGTGAGACAATTATATCTCAAATCAATTTCACTATCACTAAAATTAATGTCATCATTAGATTTCTCTCCTTCCTGTCACTTCTGTCAATTTCTAGCTCTATATTGTCATTAGCAGGGAAAGACTCTGGCTTAGTCTTGGCATTCTGTGAAAAGGAATGAATACAATTATTACAAATCAAAAAATCTATACAATAAAATGTTTATTCTAAAATTGTGCTGTAATTTAATTTTTACTATATATATAACTGTGTCATGGATTATTAAATGTGGCATGTAATTATATGCGTGATCTAATTTTCCAGATAGACAGTACATCACAAAAGTTTCAAATTCCACACAGTTGCCTGGTAGTATAGTAATACATTACCAGATGCTGATAGAAAGTATATGGAAAAAGTCATGACATACACTTAAGAATGAAGATAGAAACACTACAAGTGTACTGCAGATCGATAGACTAGTATACTGCATATACAAAGAAATACTTCTGTTTACTCTATACTGACTGACTATGTGATTATTCAGTTTCACTTCGCTTTGTCAATTTATCAAAACAATAATAATTATTGTTTTGATCAATTTGCAAAGCTAAGTGAAACTGAAGATACACAGTAGAGTAAACAGAAGTGTTTCTTGTATACTATATACCACCTGAAGTATAATATACAATCTTGTATAACACTTCATACTACCCTGTATGCTATTGTATACAAGTTCAACTGGGTATAGTATAAAACTGTAGAAGGGGCATAAACAGAGTCTAACAGACCAGCAATAGATTAGAGTGTAAAGGGAATTAGATATATACTCTATCTTTACTCTATCTAAAAAATTAAATTGATATCTGCTTCTAAGTCTTTTAAGCAGTATGGGGATAAGAGGATTAACAACATATATGCTGGAAAAGTCACATCTAGAAGTTGTATGTGAAGCTTACTCTCTAAAAGGTAAGACACTGGTACTAGACGGCCTGAGTGTCTGCTATACTCTAATTGAACAAGAGGAAAAGATTAACTGGGTACAAGGAGGCCAATACTGGGACATAAAAAGTTGCTTCCACAGCTTTTTTACAAAGCTGAGAGAAAGTGGAATAAAGAGTTACGTTGTCATTGATGGTGTACCTCCTCAAAGCAAGGGTGAAGAATTAGAGAGACGTAGCAAAGACAAAATGAAAAGGATTTCCCAAGGTGTTAGGGAACCATACCGTCTACGGACTACATGCCATCCGCTACATACCGATTACATATTCTGTGAAGTGCTAAAAGAGTTTGGTGACTGTGTTCAAGTTATCTTTGCTGATGGAGAAGCAGATCCTGAGATTGCTTCCCTTGCCAACCATTATCACTGTCCTGTGCTCGCGTATGATTCCGATTATTTTATATTCAACCTTGATGAAGGATATATTCCGTTGCATCCAGAACTGTTTAAATGGAAAACGAACGAGGAAATTGAGGCAAAACAATATTTGCTGCCTAAATTTAAAAAAGAGTTTAAAGATCCTGCACTGGTTTTCTTAATCCCTGCTATCATTGAAAATGATTTCATTAAACTACCAAGAGGAGGTGAAAGTGTAGAGCAGCTGATGAAGTCTCAGAAAATTTGTTCCTCATTGGAAGAATTCCTGACACATAGGACTCAAGAGGAAGTTCCCATTATTAGGCAAAATTACGTCAAGGCAAAAGCAATGTACCACATCACTCCAGTCAGCAAGGAGGAGTTGATGAGTAACACGAAATTGAATACAGCAAATGGCAAACCTCTTAGAGGCACACATATCATAGAGGAGTATCATAAAGGGAATCTTGCAGAATCAGTTCTGACTGTGATCACTCAAGGCGAGTGTGAGCTACCAATGATGATAGATGATCCTGAGCAAGCCTCATCAGTATTGATTGGAAGAGAAATAAGGAAAAGCATCTACAGGATTGTAGCACCATGCTTACCAGAAGATGAAAATGGAGTGAAGAAAGTGAAAGAAATATATCGTAATGCTTCTTGTGATGGATTAGAAATGAAGTTCGTTGAGCTGAGCAAAGATGAATGTCTAAGATCATGCCCCATTGATGAAATACCACAACTTAGGCCTGAAAGAAAGATAGAGATACTCTGTACAGCAGTAGAGGTGGATCTTAGAAAGCTGAAACAGTTTGAAGATGAATGGAAACTAATTGCATTATCATTGCACTACTGGGCAAGACATGCTGATCCTTCTGATCACCTAATAAAAGCTCTCATTTTGTGTTTCAGTGTTTGCACATTATGTGGTCGTGACCCTACAATATACATAGATAAAAGAAACGAAATTGAAAAAGAAAGGGCACAAGTTACATGGAGGGAGAATTTGCACATCTTTGCACAATGGAAGTGTGTCTATGACAATATTTTTGATCTGAACAGCTTACTTATAAATCCACTTCCATTCAAATCATTTGCTTCTTTATTCAATGGAGAGCTCCTCATGCATTATACCAAGTTATCCGTCAGGGCATTTGAAGAGGAAATAAGAAGGTGGAAGAATGAAGGAAACTGTAAATCTTGGTTTGAACCACTTTTTCGTTTTTGCCAATGTACTAAATCTAAAACTTTATAAAGACTATTGAAAGATCAGTGATCATGCATAGACAGAACTAGCATCACTGAGTGTTTAGAAAATAATAGTTATTTTCATTGACTTGTACAGAAAGGGAGGTGCACTATACATTACATGTACATGTACATCAAATATAGTAATTCAAGTTGTGTGCAGGTTTTAGATTTTGAAAAATTGTGCTTTGAATACAGAAATACAAAATTAATATGATTTGACACCTTAATTTTGACAGATTTAACAAAAAATTGGCTATGCAATTATATTTGTAGCATGCCAAAAAGTACTTAACATATGTGACATATACTTTTGTGCATGCACTGAATACAAGAGCATTAATTGGCAGCACATATACATGCGAAATGCATTAAGCAGCCTATTAAAATACAGTGTATGTTAGGGTGGAGCCAGTGTGGGCAATCTTATGTGCCAAAGGTAGATAAGCTTGTTGAGTGTTCATGAATATGAAAAATGATTACAGTGTAGTGAGTGTACTATAGTTGGGATATAGTAATTTACACATGTACAAAGTACATAAGTGGTAGAAGATCATAAAAAATAAAGTTGAATTCCTGATATAGCATAGTATACAGAGCAGAATTCTGCTCGGCAGTCACTTTTAGTTTTCAGATAGTGAAAAAGAGAATAGCTTGAAAATGGCTGACTGACCCAATGAGTTCAATATCAGGATCAGTACAATGAAAGCTATTATTAAATCCAATCAAACAGTGTATCAACAAAAAAGTATCCAAAGTATTCACTCATTACATTAATAAGAGGTATAGTACATATGTACAGTACATGTAAATAGGCTCATGTTGTAAGCAAGGCACACATCATAACAAGGTGGCACGTGTTATTTTCATACATGTGCTATAATGAAATAAACTGTATGTTTCGTAAAAACACACACTCATGTGTCAACAAATACAAAGCCATAATTGCCTAACCAACCATACGCTGTTCTTGCTGCTGGGTTAACCCTATTATTCTCAAAACTATGCCGGCATATTTGGCTCAGGCCTAAAGAGCAAGCATGAGCATACAATGCACTCATCAATATGGGCAATGTATACAATCTCTTCAAATGCATTGCATACATAAATTCCAAATTCCTGGCACTGCTTCTCTAACTTCATCCTCAAGGAACAAGTATTACATATAGTTTGACTATCATTTACATGCTGACTCCTGTAAAGCAAAAGAATGGAGAGATTAAACATAAGTAAAGGGAAGAAAGGATGGAGGGATAGAGGGAAAAGGGGGAGGGAGGGAGAGTAAGCTTTTGCTGTTGCTGGTAATGTATATGTTGGACAGATTACAGATAGGAGATATAAGCTAAGCTGCTAATGGTTGCCAAGGCAAAGTTCACCATGCTTGTTTGACCAGAATAATTCTTATTAAAGAATGTGTGTAATATTACAATTGATAACAATGAATAATTAATTATGAAGTCCAACATACCGCCGGCCAAGACCGACGGTCTTACAAAACTTAATCAAATAAATGAAAGGGGAATGAGTCATGAGAATGAATAAATGTACTATACATAATAGCGTGTGTGTTTGTTCAATTGCTTGTAGGAATTAGTACGGCTACTTTAGTGACTGGCCTTTTGTATGTGCCATTAGGTGTCTTGATCGTTACGACACGTACTATTCCATCTTGTCCAGGGTGGACTCCAATGACTCTTGCCATTGCCCACTTAGTAGGTAATAGACCATCCTCTCTGACAATTACCACATCATCGACCTCAATATTTCGAGTACTCGTGTTCCATTTGGCATATCTTTGTAAGGAACTAATATACTCTCCTGACCACCGTTTCCAAAAGTGGTTTAGAACAGATTGACATAAATGCCAACGCTTCAGTAGTGTGAGAGGTCTACTCAGATCAACAGAATCAGGTAGAGCTTCTATGGGCCTCCCTATCAGGAAATGTCCTGGTGTTAGGGCTTCTATACCATCATCATTGCAATTAATGCGAGTAAGTGGTCGACTATTGAGGCAAGCCTCTATCTGTGTCAAGATTGTAGTCAGCTCTTCAAAGGTAAGTTTGATGTTGACAGTGACCTTCTTGAGATGGGATTTAAAGCTCTTAACAGCTGCTTCCCACAAGCCTCCAAAGTGTGGAGCTCTCTCTGGCATGAAGTCCCATTGTATATTCTGATTAGAACAGAACTGTGATATGAGTTGCTGACTATTATGTTGGCTTAAGAAATGAAATAAGTCCTTCAATTCTGTGGCAGCACCAACAAAATTAGTACCATGGTCACTCCAAATGACAGATGGCTTACCACGTCGTGAGATGAATCGTCGTAAGGTGGCAATAAATGCTTCAGTGGTTAGATCCGAGACCGGTTCCAAGTGAACAGCCTTTACTGACAATGATACAAAGACACAGACATAAGCCTTGACTATAGTTGGTTTACGTACATATCCATACTTGACACTGATTGGTCCTGCGTAGTCAATTCCAACCTTATCAAATACAATATCAGGTGACACACGAGCAGTTGGTAATTGACCTAACATAGGTGGTTTGGGCTTAGCTGATACACGACGACAGATGACACAAGCTCGAGTGATTGAACGAACAATCTGATGACAACCAAATATGTAGTAACGAGTTGAGAGTTGTGCCATGAGTAATGTGGGTCCAGCATGAAGGAGTCGGACGTGTTCAGTCGCTACAATAAGATGTACCAGTGGACTCTTCCTATGAAGAATCACAGGATGCCGATTATGAAATGGTAATCTTGCATTCTTAGCTCTACCACCCACTCTCAATAATCCACAGCCATCCATGAATGGGTGTAGTGGTAGTAGCATACTAGAGCGGGGAATTTCTCCTTGCCCTTGAAGGGTCTCTATCTCTTCACCGAATATCTCGTGCTGAGAGAATGACAACCAGTAGCTCTCAGCCATTGACAACTCCTGAGTTGATAGGTGTGAAGAGAATCTCTCATTTCCTCTGCTGGGAAGTGAATTTCGAACAAATCGGAGAATCCATGCAGTAATCCTCTTCAAGTGATTGAAGTTGGAATAACGATTGACAGGTATTACAGGAGTCTTGATGCGTACTGAGGTATGGAGACATATTTCAGTACATTCCTCCTCATACTGATTTGGTGGCAAGTCCTTGGAATGAGGCCAATGTTCCTCACTCTTGTACAGCCATGCGGGTCCTTTCCACCATAACTCGTGGTCAAGTAATTCAGATGGAAACATTCCTCTGGAGGCACAATCTGCTGGATTGTCTGCTCCATCTACATGGAACCAATTAGTGCTAGGAATAGCTTCGACAATGTAAGATACTCGGTTGCATACATAGGTTTTGAATCTCTTTGGACTACCCTGCAGCCAGTTAAGCACAATGGTGCTATCTGTCCAACCAAAGGTATCCTTCAGACTGAGTTGTAGCACTTCCCTCACATGACCCAATAACTGAGCTAGCAGCTGTGCTCCACAAAGTTCCAATCTAGGGATAGTGAGTTGTTTGATTGGAGCTACCTTGGTCTTGGAGGTAACTAAGGCTACATGAATGTTACCTTGAGTATCTATTCCTCTGATATAGACTACACCAGCATATGCATGCTTGGAGGCATCAGAAAATCCATGTATTTGAACAGATGTGATGTGACATTCCTTACTAAAGTAATAGCGCGGAATGGGTACCTTAAATAGCAAGTGAAGCTCATCTCTCCATCTCAACCAGGTCTCAAGTATTGAAGATGGTACTGTCTCATCCCAGTCAACTTTGAGCTCCCACAATCGTTGAAACAGCATCTTGGCTTTAATTATTGTGGGTGCAAACCAACCTAAGACATCAAATGTTTTAGCTATATCAGAAACTAGAGATCGTTTAGTGATGACATCAAGGGAAGAGAGTTCATTAGCAGTCAATCGAAAACAATCAGCAGATGTGCTCCATTCTATACCCAGTGCTTTAGTATACATCTGAGGATCAGTTATGGCTACAGTAGACATAGAGTCTTGAAGCTCTCTGGGAATATGTTGAAGTACTTCCCTTTCACTCGAATTCCACTTACGGAGTAGAAATCCTGCTTGTGAAAAGAGATCTTGTAGTTCCCTCTGGAGTTCTATTGCTTTCTCCGTTGAGTCTGCTCCAGTAAGTGCATCATCCACGTAAAATGAGTTCTCAACAACCTTTGAGGCATGTGGATGAGTGAGAGCATGATTAACAGCATTCTGCTTGACACACATATTAGCCATAAATGATGAGGCAGACACTCCAAAAGTCACACGTGTCATTCTGTAGTCCTTCAGGGGGTCCTTAGGACTCTCTCTCCAAACAAATCTATGGTAATCTCGATCTGTGTCTGTTAATCTCACTGCTCTGTACATTCGACTAACATCTGCAACTAAAGCTACACGATGTGAGCGAAATCGCAGCAGTACATCGATCAATGGAGGATGGACAGTAGGTCCAACCAATAATGTGTCATTAAGAGAAACTCCAGTGGAAGATTTAGCTGATGCGTCGAATACAGCTCTGATTTTTGTGGTAGTACTGGTTTCCTTACGCACAGTGTGCATAGGGAGGTAAAACACTTCATTAGGAGGTTTGTCCAAATCAGCTTCAGGAACCAGCTCTGCATGATCACTCTCAAAGTACTCTGACATAACCTCTGCTAACTCCTGAAATTGTCCCTTAGCATTGAGAGAACGTTCCATGCTCAGAAATCTTCTGACAGCTGCTGAACGTGATTCACCTATAGGCTTGGCTTCCTTCTTAATAGGCAAGGGTACTACAAATCTGCCATCTTCAGAAAAATAATGCTGTGTATCAAAGTAGTGCACGGAAAGGCGCTCATCAGTAGACATAGGAGTCATTGTAGCTGGGCTCTCTTCGATCTCCCAGAATTTGCGTAATAGATCATCACCTGATTGGACAGATGCATGATGAGTGATAACACGTGCATGAGAATCATTATTATCAAATACATTACCAGCAAGTACCCAGCCTAGCTCTGTCTGAAAGGCTAAGGGAGACCCTGGAGGTCCCTCCCGCCGGCCATGACGCATTACTTGTACAAATATTTCCACACCCAATAGAACATCAACTCTACTAGGCTGCCCATACTGAGGGTCAGCCAGAGACAAGTCATTCAAATGTAACCAAGCTTGGTCATGGAGAATAGGAGCTGAAGGTAAGTCACACGTTACACGGGGAACTATTACTGCTGTGACATTAAACTTCTTGTGATTGGAAGAGATAGGGGAAATGGCAAATGAAGTGATTGGTTGCTGAGTTGACCGTCTGGTGAATCCAGCAACGCCTGATATCACGGCATTCTGTTTTGTGCGCTTTAGGCTTAGCCCAGTGGCTACCTTCTCAGAGACAAAGGATGCTGAAGAGGCACAATCTAACAGAGCACGTGCTTCTACGTGTGAGCCATTATGCCCATGTACTCTTACAATACATGTCATCAGCAATGCATTAGACTTAAGGTCCAAGGCTGTGTGAGTAGTGATGGGTGCCCCAGCAGCTTGTGACTGTGGGGTGGCATTACCAGTTTCTTTGTGAATCAGAGTATGATGGGGTTTTTGGCAATGCTTACAGCGATGAACGGACTTACAATTATATGCTACATGACCAGGTCTGAAGCAGTTCATACATAGATTATTAGACTTTAGTACTGATAACATTTGGTCATGATCAAAAGATTTAAACTTGGTACATGTATACAATGGGTGACTCACAGATTTACAGACCAGACACTTAATTACATCAGTAGTAGTGGCGTGAGTCGTGACAGGTCTAGTACCGGTCTTCTTGTTAGCTGGAACATTAGGCTTCTTCGATTCTGGGTTGGATGTCTCAGCAGCTCGTGCACGAAGGTTGATGAAGTCCAATATCTTCTGATAATGGGGTACAGCCACAGTCTCCTGCGTGTGTTTCTGCCACTCAAAGAGAGTGTTCTGATCTAACTTCAGCTCAATGACAGACGTGAGAAATGGTCCCGAGGGATCGTACTCCATTGACTTCAGAGCTCTGAGATGTTGTTGTAAAGTGTCATGGAGTTTGCGAAGCTCCTTACCACTACCATCTTTGACAGGAGGCGTGTTGAGTATTTTCTTTACGTGAGTCTGATGGATGATTCTTGGATGGTCATATCTTGCTCGAAGACTGCTAACAGCTTCAGGATAGTGTTCACCAGAATGTGATAAGCCTTCAATCGCTTGCTTAGCAGAACCATCCTTTATGGCCTGCTGAAGATATACAAGCTTCTCTGCATCAGCAAGATCTGAGCGGTCATGGACAGATATGACGAATTGCTCCCAAAAGCTCCTCCAATTAAGAATGTCTCCATCAAAGGTCGGTACGTCCATCTTTGGTAGTCTGACTCCACCCTTCCTCTCTGTTGCCAGAGCAGCAGCAGTAGCTTGAGAGCGAAGAAGCTTCTTTATTTGAAGAGCATGATCAAACATGGCTTTTCCAGTTTCAGTTAACTCAGTATACAAGGGATCATCATCCTTTATATCTGATGACAGTAGAGCACTGCGTACCTCTCTATGTTCCAACTTGAGATCCATTAATCGATCTTCTAATTGATTTAAGAGACAGGTATCTTCATCAGGTGTGTGTCCCTCAATGGAATCACGTATCTGATCAAGATCTAGACGTAGTTGAGTGAATCTTCGTTGAAAGATTCGGCTTTCCTGGTTGGAAGTTGAATGAGTCGTGACAAGAGCTTGGAGTCTGAGGCACAGGTCTGTGACAGCGTCATCGTGAAGATCCAGCTCAGAATGCTCCTTTGCTTGTTCACCCTCGTCAGTAATAGTATCAACTACTGCGTAGTGGTGTATCTTGAACTCTGCATCGAGTGATTCGAGTTTCGCCTTTAAGTGTTGCGCTTGACCGACAACAGCAGGATCTGGAGGTCCTGTTTGTGCTTCAAGTGCTTCCACCTTTTGAGTGAGATAAGTAATGGAACGCTTGGTGGTCCCTCTTCTTCTTCTAGGATTAGCTTGGGCCATGATGGCACGTGAGAAAGTCTTGACAGCAAGGCAACACGAACGGGCTTACTATCTCCCTAATTCTGCCAGTTGGGGTGAGGACTGTTAGTGTAGAGTGATATCCGGGTCGTTTGGACCAATAAATGTTGGACAGATTACAGATAGGAGAGATAAGCTAAGCTGCTAATGGTTGCCAAGGCAAAGTTCACCATGCTTGTTTGACCAGAATAATTCTTACTAAAGAATGTGTGTAATATTACAATTGATAACAATGAATAATTAATTATGAAGTCCAACAACCTTCATCCGAAGAAAGTGAGTCGTTATCAATGAAAAGTGGTACGTTTGACCTATAGATCTAGCAGTTAATTAAAATAGTAGCAATGGATGGACATAGTTGAAGGATGTTAAGGAGGGCTGTACGTCTGTTAAGAGAATTAAAGGCGTTACTAGCATCAACAAGGAGAACAGCTTCACAATCCAGTGATTGGAACATAGCACGAACAGCATGAACTCCAGCTTCACAACCACCAGGCTGACCAGCACATAACTGATCAGTACCTGTGACATCCATAACATCTTGACCAACAACCATTAAGATTGCTTTACCAATAATCCTTCTTACCACCTCACCAACACCAATAGGGCGAACACCTCCTGGGAGCTTATCAATGGCAA
>NW_003546532.1:76808-96178 GCF_000090795.2 Amphimedon queenslandica
AAACGGCCGGTTCGCCGATTTTTGGCTTTTCTCTTAGACAGGGCCTAGAGCCACGCTATGGGTACCAATAGAGTCCTCTGGTCAAGATAAGGTCCTCTATAAAGTCTGGTAAGCATAGGAGCTCGTTTTCCCGGTATAGCAAGGCTGCAAAAGTCGTGGCAGCCATTTTGTTTGGGGGTGAATCCTACTTAGTAACGCTACCGCGTTACTAATAGCCCATGGTTTTTCTGAAAAATGGCTCCAAAATCACCTCCAATTTTTACCAAACTCGATGTCCTGTGCAATATTATTATCAGTATATTTCAGTATATTATTAGTATATCTATCATACATTGTAGTGCCCACATGATCTACAGTGTCCTAAGGCAGCTGCTACTGATTATTATAAAATTTGTAAATTTGCTCAGAGAGTGGCCATACCTTTCACAGAAGTAAATCAATAATAGTTAATTATTTTAAATTTATTTTATATAATATTTTTCATCTCTCCCCCTCTCTCTCTTTAGTATACTAGGTGTCGTTCAAAAGGTTTTTACATTGAGAACTTCTCTTATTTAATATTAAAGAAAGGAGAGAGACCTCATCAATTCATTGATGATATTCCTTGTCGTCTTTTATTGCCGACTAAGAAAAGAACTAAACACACAATATGTGAACTTTGCTGTCCTAATGGTGAGAGGAGGGAGAGGGAGGAATCAAAACCACTTCTAAGTGGGCAATAAGTTTCACTTAACATTTAGTAATTTTCACCTTGAAGTGGGTGGCAATTTTGTCTAAAATCTATTTTGTATGATGGACAGAAGTGATATAGTTATTGCTGTTTTAATGATAAAGATACATGTACATATTTATACAATTTATACATGTATAGGTAAAGCTGTTACACTTATCTTCAGTAAAGCAAAGCAAAGGTATAATTATTATATTGTTTTTGGAAACACTTTTATATATTCTTCTACTATTACTAGAGAATTATTGAGGACTACTCGTAAGAAAGAATGGGGAGATACTGTCATCGTACCACAAGAACTGTATGATAGACAAACTAATAATGATATCATTAATGATGATGATGATGATGATGATGATGATGATGTGTATTGATGATAATTGTAATTGATATGATCTGCTAGGATGCTAGTTGATTAGAAACCAAGGTGGAGCTGAGGCTTCTAATCAAGCATAGACAGTAGGCACTGCAAACACAAAATCCAGTTTATCTGGTTTGTACTACAGTGTATAGGTGTATAAACTACCTCTGCTAGCTATGGTTTTGATACACCCACAAACAACAGGTGGCTATCAAGCTTGCTGTGTACACTTGGGAATACCCTATAATCTTAATATTATATGAAATTAAAATATTATTAAACTATGAGAGCATTCTTGAAGATTTGCATGGTTGAGATATAGCTATTATATATTCAAGCAGTGCTATTCTATACTATTTACCATTAAATATAACTTATGGCATTAAAATAGAATAATTTAGTTCTTAATACACTGTTCATGATAATTTCGCAATGCTTCTTTAAATGTCTTGCATAAAGATAATTCCCTGTTTCTTTTTGAAAATATTTTAAATGAAAGCCAGGCCAAAGGCCTTAAGTATATTTACACTTTTTGAAGAAATAGAAAATTAAAAAAGTTCACACACTATAACTAATGGCAAAGTTGACACATTATAGCAGTGTTCACACGAATATGAATGAGTTCTGTATCAGGATTTGGTATATAGCTTACGATATTTTCTCAATGCTCCTTCAGATGTTGGATATGGTGCCACTGGATTCACTTCAGAAATCAATCGCAAATAATTTAGTTGTACTGCTAGATCCATTTGACAAGTTTTACAGAATGTAGCAAACGTTTCACAGTTGTTATCCTTAAGGTGATAGTTCCCCCACTCTTCTGGGTGATTAAGAAAATGTTTGGCCAACTTAACCGTTTCTGAAGGAGGCATTGCCTTCATTGTGTGACTTGCATCAACAAAAAAGAAGGAATGGGGAGATACTATCATCGTACCACAAGAACTGTTTGATAGACAAACTAATGACTGTGATGATGATGACTATGATAATATTTGTGACGACAATCATACTAATTAATTAGCCCACACCATTTCCTGCCCACGTGGTGCTACATTAAGTTCATTTTTCAGTTTGTACACGCAAATGAAGTAAACAAATATGCCCACACACTTCTGTAATAGTAAGCTATGATTATTATTATTTGATTTCAAAAAAAAACTGTTTCACAAAAGTAATTCTATGGATACTGCTAAAAAATAACGAAAACACACCATATTAAAGTACATTGATGACTGTTAATTAGTAATACAACAATTAATAATACAATTAATTTCAATTGCATTAGTAACACCAAATAACCATAACAACATTAATTAACAATACAAACAATATCAGCATTCTTATTGGATCAATGTAAAAGCACTGATCCTTTATATCATAGCATTTAGTTTTTGTTTGCTTTTATTTGACGATAGTTACGCAGTGCATCTTCAGCGGTTTGGCAAGATTGAAATAAAAATTCACTTACTGTTTCAGAAAATGCATTGCTGTGATATTGAAGTTGAGTTGCTATATTCATATCACCAGTTTTGCAGAAGCAAGCAAAATTTTCACAGTTGTTACTTGTAAGTTCATAGTTTCCCCATTCTTGTGGATGATAGAGAAAATGTTTGGCCAACTTTATTGTTTCTGAAGGAGGCATTGCCTTCTTTGTGTGACAGGAAGAACGAACAATGACAAAAATTTTTTTAATAAAACTGCAATCATATGACACTAAGCGAAGTGTAGCACCATTGAGAAAATTAGCCAGAGTAGTTGACTTTATACAAACTATTCGATCATCTTCATAAATTTCATCTAATTCTTGTTTGATTTCTTTAGCCCTTGCTGAATCTTCCGGCAATTGGTCCTTCTCAGATGACAATCTTGCCACTCGTTTTGACAATTCACCACTTTGTTGGTTCCACTTCTTTTCAAGTGATCCTTTGTCATCACCACTAAAATGAATCACTTCACAACCAGGCTCATCAATGTAGATACCGTGATGAGTGTAGCCTATTCTGTGACAATAGATATGATCACCAGGTCTAAGGTCGTTTTTATCTACTGAGTGAGATATAAATCCAGCTCTGCTTGATGAGTCATCTGCCATTGCCATTGTTATAATTTTATTAGTAGTACTAGTAGAAGATAGCGACTGAAATGGAGTGACAGCTACTTGACTGCATGAATAGTATAAATACATGCATTCAAAGCATGAATACATAGAGCATGAATAGTATTCATGCTATTCATACTATGAATAGAAATATGCATATGAATAGCATGAATAGTATACATAGCAGTAGGGCTCAGTGATAGTGCACTGAAATTTGATTGGTCATTTGTTATCGCCATTACTTTATTATTTATGTCAAAACTGGCTGTTTTGGCTTGACTTGTTTTGATGTAGAAAGATAATACTACATACAGAATAGCAGCCAACTAGCCTCGTAATACTTGTGTCTATGTTTACACCCACTGATGCGACCACTTTGTATGAGATTATCTTTTATCTGCTGTAGTCACCAAGATGGAACCAATGTATTTCACTGATTATGTGGAAATAGGCCAGATTGAATCAGATGGAGAAATGGCAATGAAATTTAATAATAAATGTGTATCTTTAATTTCTCATTCTTTTAAAGTAGTGTGGGTTGGAGTTCTACTGAAGAATGGCTTGGTTCATACTGGAGCTGGTATTCATGGTGATATAAAAGTAACTTTCAAAAATGGAGCTACTAAAACATATCAGTACATGGTTATGCATATTGCTACAGCTACCGAAGATATGAAATTAAAAATATGTTTTAGTTTTGGTGATTACTATTATGATATCTACCATGGCCTGGCTGATGCATATCATACAAAGTTCATTACAAATTTAGAGCTCAATACAGGTGAAAAGAAGTCTTTCATTCCAGTTGTTGCTGGTGAAACATGGAAAAGTGACAGGTTTACCGTTTGTAATGTCATTCAAAAAATGGGGCACTTTTTTGAGGTTGAAGGTCATTTAAGTCTTGATTTTTCTATTTCCATGTACTATTATTTTGCTGGAAAGGGTAAAGAAACATGGAAGGATGTTGTTGATCAGTTTTCTGGTAAAATTTATTCTAAAGATTATGCATCTCTTTATAGTCTGAAAGAAAAACTGGATTCGATCAAGGAAACCTAAAATATACTTGGCAGGAAGTACACACATCATATTTCAAACAAGTTATATTATTAATTATTTTCATAAGACATATTATCATTATTTGTACTGTGCATAAGATTAAAATTTTGCAAATAAAATTTAATTTGTTGTACCACAAGAACTGCATGATAAACAAACTAGTAACAATGTTGATGATGATGATGATGTGTACTGATTAAGATGATAATCATAATTCATGAGTGTAGCCTATCCTATCACAATAGATATAATCACCATGCAGGCTTGAGCTCATTCTCATCAATTGTATGAAGTATATACCTGTAGTATGTTACTCTTGTAGATACGATTATTCACAATCAAAGATCCAAAAAAATAACCACAGAATCAAACATTTATATACTACAACACAAATTAAGAAATACTTTCACATTAACACAAATTATTAAGAAAGGACCTACTACAGACAAGACATGCAACCAATGATTAAGTCTAGGCATACAATACAACACATTATATTTAATTAAAATTCAGGGTCCTATAGTTATATGATTCTGGGACACTACAATACCCAACTCTGCTAACTGAGTTATCTTCCTCTGCATTTATAGCTACTATTAGCTGAGAAAGATGCTAAATGAATTAAAAATCAAATGGTAACTTATATATATATACTTAAGATTATCTATAGGGTGCAGTTAGCGATGAGCTATTGCTGATATACGTAGGAGTGACCAAGTATTGATGTTATAATTGAATATTAATATCTTGTGTAGTTTTTTACTAACAATAGGGAGATAGCCATTATCAAGCTTTCTATTGTACATGTGTTTGCATCATTATGCAGGTCGCAAAGGGGTCTGGCAAGACTAATTATTTATCATGATTGTTTTTGAAAATAATTTTATGGCAAACTAAAAAATGACTAAATATAGCTACTAAAGATCACACACTAAAGTACTAATGTTCACACAGCAGTGCATTGAGTTTTGTAGCAGCATCAAGGTTCAATTCCTCTCACGATATTTTTCCAGTGCTTCTTCAGATGTTTTACATGGTTCTTTACGCCTTTCAGTAAACACGCTTCTCTCAAACTGATGAAACTGTGCTGCTATATCCAACAGGCCTGTTTTGCAGAAGCAAGCAAACCTTTCGCTGTTGTTATGCTTGAGGTGATATTCCCCCCACTCTTCTGCATGATCGCGAAAATGTTTTGCTAACTTAACTGTTTCTGAAGGAGGCATTGCCTTTATGTAGTGACTACTAACAATGGCAAATAGATGCTTGATTCCACTGTAACCATATGCAACTAAGCGAAGTGTAGAGCCATACTGAAATTCAGCCAGAGTAGTTGAATTGATGCGTGATGCACCACTAAAGTGAATCACCTCACAATCAGGCTCACCAATATAAATACCATGGTGAGTGCAGATGTTTCTATAACAATAAATCTGATCACCAGGCTTAAGACGCTCTTTATCAATTGCATGAGATGTTACTCCAACTCTGATTGCTGAATCATCTTCCACCTCTAAAAGAAAAAAGAGAATGAATCAAAAATCACTCAAAAAAATGCAAGTCATGAATAGGACTATGTGAATGATAGTACCACCCTCTCCCTCTCTTTCCCTCCTTCCATTTAAATCTAGTATGTCTTCAGTAATGAAGACAAAGACTGGGAATGGGGTAAGCTTCTCTATAATGCATTAAATTTTTGGAAGGCAAACAGAATGAATTGGAACCACAAAGATGAGAGTAGATCAACGATCCATCAGCCATATTGATTAATGATAGGATATAAGAGTAAATTTATGGAATGGGTTTAATGGACCAAAATGACTAAGTAAATTAGTGTGTGTGTGGGATATGCTGTAATGCCATATTGATTAAAGATAGGATGCAAGGGATTTAATGGACAAAATGACTAACTAAATAGTATGTGTGGGATGCTTTAATAGCATAGCAACATTTCTCAAAATGTTGTTAAGGTAATACTAACATTACTAGAAAAATTACTATAAAATTAATTTTGTGAATCAGATCAGTTTTTTAACTATTGCTTACGATATTTTATCAAGGCTTCTTCAGCTGTCTGACATGTTGGCCCTATATTTCGTTCAAAAGCTACATTTCTCACAATTTGGTAAAGCTGTGCTGCTAAATCTAACCGGCCTGTTTTGCAGAATGTTGCAAATGTTTCGCAATTGTTATACGAGAGGTGATACTCATTCCACTCTTCTGAATGATCATGGAAATGTTTGGCCAACTTAACTGTTTCTGAAGGAGGCATTGCCTTGACAGAGTGACTACTAACCAATGAAACAGAATGCTTGAATCCACTGCAGCCATATGCGACTAAGCGAAGTGTAGAGCCATTCAGAAATTCAGCCAGAGTAGTTGATTTGATGCATATTTTTAATTTCTTCTCAATTTCTTTAGCTCTTTCGGAATCTTTTGGTAATGTTTGAAGCTCTTGTAGCAACTGCCTTGTTTCATCATCCAAGGACGAATCTGAAGATGACTGTGACCCAAGCTTGGAGTCTGATGTACCACTAAAGTGAATCACCTCACAGTCAGGCTCACCAATATAAATACCATGATGACTGTAGAAGAAGAATGGACTTTTATGACAGTAAATATGGTCACCAGGTTTGAGATCTTTCACATCAATTGCATGAGAAAATGCCCCATAATAGTCAAGTCTTGAACTGTCATCTGGTGGCAGTGGCACTAGTGCTGCCATTGATTATAATCTATACCAAAAATTTTAAAGCCACAAGTTATAGTCAGACTATTTAGAAATTATACTTACTTAATAAACTGAAAGCAATCTCAAAAGCAACTCAGTACAAAGGATGAACTTGGGTTTAGTCTGTGCACAAACTGGAACAGCTAAGAGTGGGCCAAATGTTAACAGCCTACAAATAAGTAGTTAAGTACATTGTACTCGCAACAGCTGACTTAAGACAGGCATGCAGGAATGTACACTTGCATTTCCTTTTGTATCAATTAATTTCAAAAAACAATTATTATGATTGTGTAATTTAAATTTTCAACAATTATTGAGCTAAGAAAAATGGGGAAATTAAAAAATCATTTCCTGTTTGACTTGTTAACACCTCAAGTGCTCTTACAAGGTGAGAACAAACTTGTAAAGAATAGCAAGATTTTTTATACCTTTTCAGCTGAGAGTCCACTGAAGCAGAACATACCAATCTGTTTAGTGACATGTGACCAGTCCAGAGTTGAACCTACAGTATAGTAAAGAGAATTTAACAGCATATAATATCAAGAATTGCTTTTTATTATCCATCTTCTCTCCCTCTCTCTCTCCATAAGCATATTATTATTTATCATGTACTATGTTTAGCTAGTGCTTCTTTCAGTGATGTTCTCATGCTAGTGATACGGTCAGCCATACCCTTCATTTCAACCAACCTATGGAGATTCAAGAAATCAAATACATTAGACTATTGTACACAAATGGCTGCATAAAACCGCACATTAGGTAGAGAGTAAAAATTGAGAAATTGCTTTTAAATAAAAATTGGGTTCTAAACATCAAAATTTTAAATAAAACCCATTTGTTCCATTGGTACAAAAATTTGTGACAAGCAAAAGCCTATTATTTATAGTTCTATTGTCACAAAATTATACTATTTACTCACTAAATAACTGATCCTTAGGCTTCAGATTCTTCTCATCAATTGCATGAGATACATATCCAACTCTCACTACATCAATATTTTGCATGAGACCTGCTTTCTCACTTTATTGTTTCTTTTTAAGTTCATTAAGCAGCTCTCTAAAACAATGCTCCAATGTATACTAATGTTCACACAGCAGTGCATTGAGTTTTGTAGCTGCATCAAGGTTTCTCACGATATTTTTCCAACGCTTTTTCAAATGTTTTACAGGGTTCTTTATCCTTTTCAGTAAACACGCTTCTCTCAAACTGATAAAACTGTGCTGCTATATCCTGCAGGCCTGTTTTGCAGAAGCAAGCAAACGTTTCACTGTTGTTATGTTTGAGGTGATATTCCTCCCACTCCTCTGGATGATCACGAAAATGTTTTGCCAACTTAACTGTTTCTGAAGGAGGCATTGCCTTTATGCAGTGAGTACTAATCATGGCTGCTGCAAAGAATTGTTTGGTTCCACTGCAGCCATATGCAACTAAGCGAAGTGTAGAGCCATACTGAAATTCAGCCAGAGTAGTTGAATTGATGCGTGATGCACCACTAAAGTGAATCACCTCACAATCAGGCTCACCAATATAAATACCATGATGAGTGCAGATGTTTCTATAGCAATAAACCTGATCACCAGGTTTAAGATGCTCTTTATCAATTGCATGAGACATTACCCCAACTCTGATTGCTGAATCATCTTCTACCTCTAAAAGAAAAAGAGAATGAAATACTCAATAAAAACATAAAGGAGTGAATGATAGTACTAGCTTGTATTAGTTTTCTGTAGAGTGCACCCTCGCTTTTCTCTTTCCCTCCCATTTAAATCTAGTATGTCTTCCAGGGGTGTATCCAGAAATGAGGGTAGGGGTGCTGAGGGTGCGCGAAGCGCGCCGCAATTTTGGCCACACCCCTTTTTGCAGTGGTAAAACAGCGTTTTCCTTCATTTTCGTGAATTACAGGTGGGGTCAAAATTATTTCAAGCATCTAGTACTTCTGACAACTTCTGATTGCTCCTGAAAGCACTGGAAACTGCTGAAATAGTGATCAAGGGGCTAGATAACTTTGTTAAGAGGCTTGGTAGTGATGCAAAAGTCCAGGATTTGATCAATTTTTTTCTGAGCCCAGCCATGAGGGGGGTGCTCAAGCCCCCCTCAGCCCCTGCTGGATACGCCCCTGGTCTTCAATAATGAGGACAAAGAGAGGGAATGAAGCAAACTTCTTTATAATGCACTAAATTAAGACAAATGGAATGGATTGGAACCATAAGGATGAGAGTAGATCAATGATCCTTAAGCCATTTTGATAAAAGATAGGATGTAAGAGTAAATTTATGGAATGGATTAAAATGTAAGCAAATTAGTGTGTGTGGCATGGCCATTTTTTCAGAATATTGACTTCTCAATGAAGTGGCCTAATCATTATTCAGTTTACTTCTATACCATTAAAAAGCACTACTAGTACTAGTGCCATCATAGCTAGATAATTAAAAAATTTTTGCAATCCATTCAGAAAAATTAGCAATGCTGTTTTAGGCCATGTTTAAAGTTTAAGGTAATAACACTACTAGAAAGAAACATGCTATAAATTAGTTTTGACTTACGATATTTTGTCAATACTTCTTCAGCTGTCTGACATGTTGGCCCCATCTTCCATTCAGTAAACACGTTTCTCACAAGTTGGTAAAGCTGTGCTGCTAAATCCAACCGGCCTGTTTTGCAGAATGTCGCAAATGTTTCACAGTTGTTATATCTAAGGTGATATTCATTCCACTTTTCTGGATGATCACGAAAATGTTTGGCTAACTTAACTGTTTCTGAAGAAGGCATTACCTTCACACAGTGACTACTAACCATAGCAAAAAATTGTTTGGTTCCACTGCAGCCATATGCGACTAAGCGAAGGGTAGAGCCATACTGAAATTCAGCCAGAGTAGTTGATTTAATGCATATTTTTAATTTCTTCTCAATTTCTTTAGCCCTTTTGGAATCTTTTGGTAATGTTTGAAGCTCTTGTAGCAACAGCTTTGTTTCATCATCCAAGGACGAATCTGATGATGACCCAATCTTGGAGTCTGGTATACCACTGAAGTGAATCACCTCACAGTCAGGCTCACCAACATAAATGCCATGATGACTGTAGAAAAATAAGGCACTTCTATGACAGTAAATATGGTCACCAGGTTTGAGATCTTTCACATCAATTGCATGAGAAAACGCCCCATAATAGTCAAGTCTTGAAGTTTCATCTGGTGTTTCCATTAATTATTGCTGTTATACCAAAAATGTTAAAGGAAAGATACTATTTAGAAATTATACTTACTTAATAAAAAGCAAACTCAAAAGCAACTCAGTACAAAGGATGAACTTGGGTTTAGCCTGTCCACAACTGAAAGTTTGGAACAGCTAGGAGTTGACCAAAATTGTTAACAGCATCCAAATAATTTGAAAAAATGTACTACGTCAAAATGACGTAATCTATTAATGAATATTATAATGATAATGATATTCATAGAGCTATGTTTATGCTGGCTACTGAAGTCAAGTAGTCTTCAATAAAGGCCATCATTATCATTACACTGGCATTTCCTTTTGTATCAGTTAATTTCAAGAAGCACTATACAACAAATTTCAATTACTATTTTAAAATATACTAGTCGGCAGCTGAAGTAGCTAATAATAAATGTTCATTTATTATTATTATTAATTATTGTATTTATTTAGTTATTTCATGAATAGCTTTAGCAACATAGTCAACATTAGAAGAGCATAGTGCTGGCATTGATATCCTACCATCCCTAGTCATATATATACCATACTCATTACGTAGGGCATCAACCTGGAGGGAGAGAAAAAACAATTATTAATATTATTATGATAGTGTAATTTAAATTTGCAACAATTAAGCTAAAAAGTGGGGAAATTAAAAAATCATTTCCTGTTTGACTTGTTAACACCTCAAGTGCTATTACAAGGTGAGAACAAGCTTGTCAAAAAATAGCAAGATTTTTTATACCTTTTCAGCTGAGAGTCCACTGAAGCAGAACATACCAATCTGTTTAGTGACATGAGACCAGTCCAGAGTTGAACCTACAGTATAGTAAAGAGAATTTAACAGCATATAATATCAAGAATTGCCTTTTATTATCCATTTTCTCTCTCTCTCCATTAGTATATTATTATTTATCATGTACCATGTTTAGCTAGTGCATCTTTCAGTGATGTTCTCATGCTAGTGATACGATCAGCCATATTCTTCATTTCAACCAACCTATGGAGATCAATGAATCAAATAAAACGTTTTATGGCTTCATAAAACCATACATTTGAATAAATAGATTATACATGTACATGAAGCTAGAGTGTAAAAATGGAGAAATTGCTTTTGAACAAAAATATATTGGGTTCTAAAAATCAAAATTTTGCCTATTAGTTCCATTGTCACAAAATCCGTGACAAGCAAAAACCCATTAGTTCCCTGTCACAAAATCCGTGACAAGCAAAAAACCCATTAGTTCCCTGTCACAAAATCCATGACAAGCAAAAAACCCATTAGTTCCATTTTCACGAAATCCGTGACAAGCAAAAACCCATTAGTTCCCTGTCACAAAATCCGTGACAAGCAAAAAACCCATTAGTTCCCTGTCACAAAATCCATGACAAGCAAAAAACCCATTAGTTCCCTGTCACAAAATCCATGACAAGCAAAAAACCCATTAGTTTCATTGTCACAAATCCGTGACAAGCAAAAACCCATTAGTTCCATTTTCACGAAATCCGTGACAAGCAAAAAACCCATTAGTTCCATTTTCACGAAATCCGTGACAAGCAAAAACCCATTAGTTCCATTTTCACGAAATCCGTGACAAGCAAAAACCCATTAGTTCCATTTTCACGAAATCCGTGACAAGCAAAAACCCATTAGTTCCCTGTCACAAAATCCGTGACAAGCAAAAAACCCATTAGTTCCCTGTCACAAAATCCATGACAAGCAAAAAACCCATTAGTTCCCTGTCACAAAATCCATGACAAGCAAAAAACCCATTAGTTTCATTGTCACAAATCCGTGACAAGCAAAAACCCATTAGTTCCATTTTCACGAAATCCGTGACAAGCAAAAACCCATTAGTTCCCTGTCACAAAATCCATGACAAGCAAAAAACCCATTAGTTCCCTGTCACAAAATCCATGACAAGCAAAAAACCCATTAGTTTCATTGTCACAAATCCGTGACAAGCAAAAACCCATTAGTTTCATTGTCACAAAATCCGTGACAAGCAAAAAACCCATTAGTTCCCTGTCACAAAATCCATGACAAGCAAAAAACCCATTAGTTTCATTGTCACAAATCCGTGACAAGCAAAAACCCATTAGTTCCATTTTCACGAAATCCGTGACAAGCAAAAACCCATTAGTTCCCTGTCACAAAATCCATGACAAGCAAAAAACCCATTAGTTTCATTGTCACAAATCCGTGACAAGCAAAAACCCATTAGTTCCATTGTCACAAAATCCGTGACAAGCAAAAACCATACAAATTAGACAACTAAAGCTAATTTATTTAGCTACATTCATTAACCTAATATCAATAATAATCAATACACATTACCATTGTGATCTGTAATTCTCATTGGTGAGTATCTCAGTAGCAATCCTAGCCCCATTGATTGGTGGGTTGGAGTACATTGGACGGACTATAATCTTTAGCTGTGACTCAAGTGCTGCCTTCTCTTCTGGTGTATCACACAATATAGTAACAGCACCAACTCTCTCACCTGTAAAGGAATGTATGGAGTATTACTGTATGTGTATACATGTACTTGTATGTATTGTGTATGAATCAAGGATAGGTGCATGTAGTTAGGTACATGTTCAATGTTCATAAAAATGGTCGTAACTTGAAAAGTTTAAGTCGGAATTAGCTCAAACTTTCTATATAGCATAAAGACATCAATATGTATTTGAAAATGTAATAAAAATTTGGGGTGATTTCGGAGCTATTTAAAAAAAAACCATGGGCTATAGCCTTGGGTATTTTTCAGATTTTAGCCGATTTCTTAAAATGCCTGTAACTTTAAAATTTGAAGTCGGAATCAGCTCAAACTTTCTACACAGCATAAGTACATCAATATGTATCAGGAAATGTAATAAAAATTTGGGGTAATTTCGGAGCCATTTTTTGGAAAAACCATGGGCTATAGCCTTGGGTATTTTCCAGATTTTGGCCGATTTCTTAAAATGGCCGTAACTTGAAAATTTGAGCTCGGAATTGGCTCAAACTTTCTACACAGCATAAAGACATCAATATATATCAGAAAATGTAATAAAAATTTGGGGTGATTTCAGAGCCATTTTTTGGAAAAACCATGGGCTATAGCCTTGGGTATTTTTCAAAAATTGACCTATTTCTTAAAATGGCCATAACTTTAAAATTTGAGCTCGGAATTGGCTCAAACTTTCTACACAGCATAAGGACATCAATATGTATGTACATCCATTCAACATACAAAACACTATCATAACTGTATATTCATTATATTCAGTGTGTGTGTGTGTGTGTGTATACACTATACCGTATAGTCCCATGTTCTTAGAGAATGATTGAGCGTATGACAGTTGGTGTCCATCACGTACAAACAGCCTAAGAGCTGATGCATCTCTATCAAGATCACCAGTAGAGAATCCTTGATAGGCCATATCCATGAATACGTAATGGTTCTTCTCCTGTTGAGAGATCAGGAATTAATCAATGAGTGGGTGGACTTGAAATTTTGTGAATTTATCAAAATAAAGATATGTCAACCATACAAATAATTTTTGATTTTGTGCATCATTTAAAAACTATTAAATCCACAAAAATAAAAGCTAACTAAAATCTCAGTACACATTTTATTACATGTACATGTACATTGTAGTCTCCTCTAACTTAAAAAGCAATCTCTCTCTGTTTCTTTACAACTTATGCTCTCTCTCTCTCTCTCATCTCTTATTCTCACCTTACATATCTTTGATAACTGGGACCATTCATCTAACTACAGAAGACAACAACAAAAATAAATAATAAAAATAACAATAATAATAATAATAATAATACTAATGATAACATTAATAATCATAACTCACCGTAGGATCAATCCCAGTTGGATTGTGACCGCAAGCATGAAACAAGATAAGAGAGTTATCAGGTATTTTCTAAACAATAAAAATAATAATAATTAATGATATTCATGAGGTCATGTGACTGTCATGTGATGGTGTATTGGTCTACCCTCAGGTCTTCATAGCAAGCTTCAGAGTCAAACCCACAGGTCTCAGGCTTGAAATGACGATAAGTCTCAACATTCAAACCAGAACTCCTAATGGAGGGAGAGAGGGAGGAAGCCACACATATAAGGATGTACACATACAGAATTATTAACAGTTATGTTAATAGCTATTAAAAGTTATTAGTAGTTATTAGTAGTTACTAGCAGTTATTAATAGTTATATACATGTGTACAAAATTTGTGAATTTTGGCATTTTGATGCCCATTTACTAAAATAATTAAAACTTACTTTTTAAACCATTACATTAACAATTATATTAATAGGTATTAAAGGTAATTAGTAGTTATTAATAGTTATTAACCTGAACACTGGTGCATGATTACCCCAGGTAGGTGCTGGTACATATATAGTCTTCTGATGGGGAAAGAACTTTGCCTAATAATAAAATAAATAAATAAATAAATAACTGTATTATTATTACATGTTAATATTCAGCTTACAAGGAATAAAGCAATGATCCTCAATGCTCCAGTACCACCAATGGCTTGAGCTGACACATACTAAAGAGAAGGAAAAAGAGAATATAATGATACATACATGTATAATATATACCGTATAGGGGTTACGTTTCACTGGAAACAAATTTTGCTAATTTCTCGTTTTTATTAAATTTACAAAATCAAATTCCACAAAAAAGGTTGGCATGCTAGAAAAAATGGCTCCAGGGGGTAAGATTTGCAAAAATTTATACCAACAGATGGCAAATCTGAACAAATTCGCAAAATTTTATACCAACAAAATAAAACCACTATACATTTTTTCATTTATTATATTTTTTTATTTTGCAACTGAGATTATTTATTACTATGATGGTGATGGTATTGACTGACTATATGTGTAGTTTACTGATACAAGTTACCGTATAGTGGGTAATTTTGGAGGGGATTAAATTTGGTGAATTTGACATTTTGATAGCCATTTGCCAAAATAAAAATCCGCCATTTTGAGCGATTATACGCATGCTCAATGGTACATGGCCACAAATTCGCCAAAATTAAAATCCGCCAATTACCAAAATTTAGCAATTCGCCAAAATACGGTAGCTTTTTATGACAACAGGTTGGAGAGAATAACTGAAGGGGGTGAAGCTAAGACTGAGACCCTTTTCCTCAGGAATAGCTATGCTAATCATTAAACATTCTGTCTATTTTAATAATAGAGGCCTTGGGACTGTAATGTCCCTCCAAAAATTGAAATAGATTATCTTCTATAACATGTATCACTTGAACTTCCTTCAGCAGTTCAAGCATTAAATAGTTAATAAACCTTACAATAGCATTGTGGGTTGCAAGCCATACTTCCTGTCTGGTTATATAATAATTAATTATAAAGTTATACAATAATAGAGCAGCTATACATGTAAAGTATAACCTCCTCCTATTGTGGATACTCTAAAATAAGGACACCTCTATAATGAGGAGGGGTAGTATCAGTCCCAATACAATAGTAATGTGTATTAATGAACCTCTGAAATAAGGACAGGTTCATAATCAGGAGCTAGGGTATTTTTTGACTTGATACATTGACAGTGTATTTACGGTTGATTATTGGCAAAAAGTGCATTTATGCATCATATAAAACATGTAGTTATACATGTATTTACCAGATTCTCTTTGACGTGTTTTTCTTGAGGTGTCAGTGCAAATTCAATGGCAGCTCTGTGGAAGGAAGGATACCCCAGGATACCAGCATACTCCTTCTCTTTGTATTTATCTAAATTGTCCCTCTCAATCTATAAAAATTAATAATAAAATATGAAAATGTATTTTCTGATACATATTGATGTTCTTATGCTGTGTAGAAAGTTTGAGCCAATTCCGAGCTCAAATTTTCAAGTCACAGCCATTTTAAGAAATTGACTAAAATCTGAAAAGTATCCAAGGCTATAGCCCATGCTTTTTTTCAAAAAATGGCTCCAAAATCACCTCAAATTTTCACTACATTTTCTGATGCATATTGATGCCCTTATGCTGTGTAGAAAGTTTGAGCTAATTATGACTTCAATTTTTAAAGTTACGGCCATTTTTAAAAAAGTTTTCCAATACATAATAATAATCCAATTGTCCTAGCTAACACAGTGTGTGTGTATGTACATGTGTCAATGCTGCCACTAACTTGTTTGACTACATTCAGTACATATGGCTTCCCCTGGTCATCCCTGTACGCCCCCACAGTCAAATTAACTTTGTTCGTCCTCTCATCTTTATTGTACGCCTCCAGGAGGCCGAATATTGGATCAGGAGGGCCCACCTCAACTCCAGACCACCAAGAACTGAAAAATGCAAGAGTAAAAAACAGGTAATTAACTATTAATTAATAACTAGCCATACCCCAAATGTACATCCATGCATAGTACATAAATAAATTAATAATAATACTATATGCAATAAAGAATATAAAAAATATATGAAATACTTAAGCACTTTTTGAACTATTGCTTGCAGTATTGAGCGCTGTTATTCATATACTAGTACACGCGCAATAGAAACTGATACAGGCACAGGTACTAGCTAGTATTACCTAGCTCTGACTGCAGCCGCTCGAGTTGGGAAGGAGAGAAAACTCCGCAAAGAGGTTCTTAGCATCGCCATGCTACAACAAGGAGTCTGAAGGAGGAGAAACAATAATAGGGCGTGGCTGGTAATGAGTAGGCGTGGCTCAATATTAACTAGCCACGCCTTTAAAATGTCTTCTGAGTGAGTAAAAAATAAATTAATGATTAATTGTGTTTGTTGCTTGTTAGTTATCAGAATGAGAAGAAGAAGAGAGAGTTACAGAAGAAAAATCAAATAAATCAAAAGTTTGAGGAGACTGGAGAGAAGGAAAGGTTTGTAATAAATCAAACACTTTATTTATATATACCTTTTTGTTGTTGTTGTTGTTTTTAGGTTAAAAGAGTTGTTAAGGATGAGGTTAAGAGAGTCAGGATGGAGAGACAAACTGAGAGAACACGGGAAAGGTATTACATGTACATGTATATTATGTGAATGATGAGTAGTGATAATATTAATAATAATGAAGGATTTAATTTATCTCTGATATTGTAGAATAGTTTTGGGAAAAAGCATGTACTAATATTTTGTTGCTAGTTATTATTGATAAGAGAGGGTTAAATAATGTCACTGTTGATAGTCTAGTAGAAGAAATGACTCCTAAAGCTAGAGGTAAGCCGATATTATTTGATTAATTTATTTATTAATTATGAATTATTGTTATACAGAATTGGTACCAGATTATGTAAAGAAAGAGCTCCTTCAACACATCAGGGAATACATTGAGAAGAATATGTGACATCATTGTGATATCATCATTTATGTATAGAACAATAATAATGACATCATTATTGGAAAAAAAAACAAAATTATTATTTGTGAGATTTGTGGATTTTTAAAGGCTTGCACTGATGCCAACTCCATAAACTTTATGCATCATGAATATTGGGTGGTGTTGCTAGCCAAGCCTACATTCATTTGGGTGGGTGTATGACTGAGTGGGAAGGTAATAGGAGGCCTCTGCCTAGTCAGGTGGAGCCTGCCTTCATTACAATTTGCTTGTGGCAGGCTACTCAATTTATAGCTACACAGTCAAGAGTTAGGATACAATACACTTCCCCGAAATCAAGCCTGCATAAGTGATTAGATCTACATCAGCATGTATCTGCATGTTGCTTTGGCTGAACCAATATTGATTATATCAAGGATGATAGATCATAGTCTCGCGTGGCCAGACTCTCCACCCCTTTTTGACTTTTGGACGGCGGGGGGAGAGTCTGGTGGACTGACGAACATATACTTGTTCCAGGAAGTGAAGTGAGAATTGGGAAGCCGTGTTGGATAATGGAAAGTCGTTGAATAAATAATGTAATTTTCTTGGGCGTGTCTGTTGCAATAGATTCAATATGGCCGATAGAAACAGTGAACTCTGTTTTGTAACTTTTCTTTGCTATAAACTGTCAGTAGTGGTATTTGGAAGGCTCAAGAGAGAAGAAACACTGCTAAGTTGGATCTGCTGAGAGTGTCCTGCATGATTGCAAGTATAGAGAGTGACCTGCATGGTTGCAAGTGTACTGAGAAAGACTAGTTCATCATAATTTAGTACCGATATGTAAAACACACTAATTCATAGACATGCAAGAAAAAACCTTAATTACAATGTACAGCAGGTTTCACAACAAGTATTAAAATAGTCTTCATCAATTACTGTAGAGACTCAGTGCAGCAACTTCTAGAATTCATTGTGTGTGGCTAGTTAACAATCAAATGAAAGTTCTTTTTGAGCACAAGTTGCCAGAAGGACGGAAAGAACTGATATCTGGACCAGTGAAGCTGGTGTCGAATAAAGAAGTAATCCAAGAATACTTGGATAGTATGAATAACATCCCTCACATTCAGAAAATAACAACAATGCAATCTACTGAGGGGCTACACTTGAAGTGCTAGATTTTTGATGCAATAGAGGTTCTGCGCGAGTCAATTAATTAATGCACTTCCTTGACAACCGTTGCTATCCGCCATGTTGGGTGTCTGAGAGCGCAATAATTAGCATGTGGGTGTACGTGGTTGCAATGCCTAGCCTGAGTAGACCAGACCCTCCCTCAACGGGAGGGTCTGGTCGAATGAGTGTACATCATTCGTTCTCCGTGATTAATTAAATAAGTCCGTATATGTTTGTTCACCACCGCATACTTTATGCAACACGTGGTTAAATATCTGCTATGATCTGCTATCTGTTGTTGGCGAGGCTGTTGGAGAGAGCAGGCTACAATTTTTGTCTGGTTGGCTAAACAGCTTCTCTTCTGCTTCTTTTCTTTGCGTTAGTGCCAGAATTTTTAGCTTGAGTAAGAGCATTTGATGTACCACGAGGATTCGACACTCATTCGACCAGACCCTCCCGTTGAGGGAGGGGCTGGCTACGCGAGACTAATGCCTGGACACTCTTGTTGTATTATAAACTGTGAAAGCAGGTCTAGCCTGTCATCTAGCTCATCTTCTACAAGATTCTTTAGAATTCCTAAAGTAATTCATCATCAGGGAGAGCAGACAAAGTGTCTTAGTGAAAGAAGGCTCACTACCTGGCTAAGCAGGAAAGGTTGGAGTCCAAAAGAGCACAGTAGAATATGCTCACTTCATTT
>NW_003546532.1:97578-100051 GCF_000090795.2 Amphimedon queenslandica
CAGAATTCGAGAAAAAAACAAGTTTCTCTAAAGTAAATTCTCTTAATAATTTATTGATAACTAGATAGGGCGTGGTGGCACAATTATTAATAATCAGTTCATCACACGAGCTAGCATAGGAAGCTGCCAAAAGTCTGTAAGTTTGACTTTCCTATTCATTTTCTTTAGTTTTTTAGTCATCTCAAATTGTTTGAAATACTTAAATAGTACAACTACCTTATTTTTATAGGTACATTTTGATCATCAGTGTCTTTGGTACATTTAGATGCTGGACTGACCCTACCCAGGCACGGCTTCAACTGAACTTAGAAGTATACACGCCTGATCATGTCCCAGGAGGTTAGTAGTCTCGTAGGAGGTTAGAGTTAATAAACTTGTTCTTGTAATGTTTGTAGTTATGCATAAAATACATATTCTTTACTCTAATTAATGCCCATCTAATTGAACATGAACTCCTTGTTACTTTATAATTATAATGATACCATGCTTAGTGTATGTGACACCACATTTTGAAATTGAATATTCTTCCATATTAGTGCATTCCTAGTTAGTTACATGCAAAATTAAAAATGGCAGCTGATAACTGGTTAACTCACTGCTGTGGTTTTGTTTGTCTATCTATCCCATGTAGTTTAAACTCCCTATTACCTCTAGTATACCATTATACAATAGTTCATGGGTGGATATTGCACTCATGGTTGTTCAGCTCACCTACAGCTAGTGAAAATGACTACAACTACTTGTACTCATATTATGCTCCAAACCATTGCCATCGAATGATAACAATATATTTCAAAATTTTAATGGTTTCAATTCTAATTCCTTGTTCTGTTTCCATTATTTTTATAGTGTTACGTAGCTGATAGAATTCATTGTGTGTGGCTAGTTAACAATCAAATGAAAGTTCTTTTTGAGCACAAGTTGCCAGAAGGACGGAAAGAACTGATATCTGGACCAGTGAAGCTGGTTTCGAATAAAGAAGTAATCCAAGAATACTTGGATAGTATGAATAACATCCCTCACATTCAGAAAATAACAACAATGCAATCTACTGAGGGGCTACAAGTGCTAGATTTTTGATGCAATGTGTTAAAAGGAAATGAAATTATCAAAAAAGTTATTGTTATTATTGAAATTTTAATTTTAAAAAATGATAATGATAATATAGGGGAGGGGATTGTACTAATTGAAAACTAATAACAGAGAGAGAAAACATACATGTATATATACATTACTGATAAGAGAGCTATAATAGACATAAAGAGTAAAAGCATGTCTCAAATGAAAATTGCTTTTAAAATCTGCAAAAGTGATATGAGAAAATTATGAGTATTAATGATAAGGAATGTCATTATTAATGAGTGATAATATTTAGTTTACAATAACACCAAGTCACCACTAGAAATATCATCTAGTAACGTAAAAAAACATACATTGTCTTCATCATCATACTGCACTTCAAACTCCATTGTCTCAGGATTCATACTCAAAACAGTTCCAGTGTACCATACGAGCTCTTCTCCAACTTCAAAACAATGTTTTATCTTCTTTCCAACGAGAAGTTCAGGATTAAGTGTCACTTGTGACAACTGATTGTTGCTTCCTTCACTGACTCCCATAAGAAGCAACAAATTCAGTTTCAATTCAGCAACTGAGAACTGCCTTCCATTATGAGAAAATTTGAATACATCTTTTCTGCTGTGCTTTTCTTTAAGAACTTTATTTTGGAAATTAATCTGCAACTTCAATGCTTCTTTTTTCTTCTTTTGCGTTGACAATGAAGCTAACGCAGTCTCCATTTCTTCTTCCTTCATCCATAAACCACCATTCTCTTCTATTTGTTTGGTAAGCATTTCTCTCTCCTTAACTATTTTCATATCTTTCCTAGCATTGTCTTCTATTCTCTTTTCCATGTCTCTTTTCCGTCTACTTTCGATTTCTTGTCTCCGTGCTTTAAACTTCTCTTTAAAAGAAGGTGCAAGACTCCTAGCTGCTTTGAACAGCTTTTCTCTTTCATCACAAGACAGCTCTGCTACCCATTTGGATGTTTTATTATGAGCAAATAATATGATAGCCTCTAATGAGATGAGCTGTGCATTAGGTTTCTCTCTTAATAATCGATCAAGGACTGCAAAGTCTCTTTCTGGAGAAACATTTGTCGTTGGAACACTGCATGTTTCTCTGATAATCTCTTCATCTGTGACATTATGATATATACCATTTGGTAAATGATCAACGAGTAGTCTTTGTGTTGTGAGAGAGAAGGCATTAAATAGAACTTGCAGTACTTCTTGAGTATTTTCATCAGTTGAATTAGATTGAATAAGTTCAGCCCATACCTCATCAGAGTGTATGTCAATACCTTCTATGCACACAGCTGTACCATTGAGAAGTGTCGAAGAATCACTAGACCAAAAATCAAATTTTTCTTTAAGCTTGCAATATATAGATCCCAATTCAAGAACAGACACAG
>NW_003546532.1:100079-102500 GCF_000090795.2 Amphimedon queenslandica
GACTAGAAACTTCTTTTTTCATGATGCTACTTCGATTTGAAGATCTTTCTTTTTCAAAGAGCAAGAGCTACTTATATCAGTTATCCTCCTTTTCCAGTAGAGAGCACGATGATTTACACGATCTAGCTTTGTTTGCAGTTTTTCTATTTTAGAATTTGATCCAAGAAGTTTCCTTTCATAGTCAATAATGGTTCGTTTTTGACTCTTGATGCAAGCCATCTGTTTTTCTATAGTAGCATCTCTTCTTTTGAGTTTCTTGTTTGCATTTCTTGTCATTGCATACATTTTTTGCTTTTTTCTTTTGATACCTCCAAAGATGCTTGCACTTTCTTCTGAGTTTGAAGTCGAACAGGACTGAAATTGACAACATGGCCTTTACGAAATCCCAGAGGTGGTAAATCAAACTCTGCATTAAGAAACTCGTGTATTACTTGTTCTTTCTCCTTGGATGAGCGTAATTTCTTTAATTTATCAAGTCGCGCCTTGAGCCTTGATACCGATTTTGTCAACGCTTCAATAGTAGGTGGATTGGGCTGAGGCCACTTACCTATCTCCATATAAATCTCTCACCCAACGATAAAATGCAGCAAATGTGACAGCAGATGCATTTTCATATCTTAACTTAAGAAGCTCCAAAATTAACTCATTTGTAACGGTCGATATTTGTTTTAAAGGTTTAAAATGTTGCTTCTTGTTAACATAAGAGAGAAAAACAGACTTGGTTGCAGGCAGTAACACCTCACCTCGCACTTGAGTTACTATAAAGAGAAATAAGCATCAATTTTTCACATATTAGCAAGCATTTTCGCATAAGAAATTACCTCTAGTAGCTTCAGCCATGCTATACAAAGAAAGTGCAAGACGCTCAACTACGTGTGCCACCTTTTTTCTAATTATCTGAGAGAAAAATTTTGTTTTAATATACGGTCAACTGACATCGCTACTATAGTATCCTGGAGTATCCTAAATGCCCGATCGCGGTATTTAAGTTCTGCTGTAATTTTATCACACAAAAAGTTTCAAAGTTAAAGTTTTGTAGTTGATCCCTCCACTACACCATAAGCAGCACATTCTTTCATTGATAGTTCTGATTGTGGAACTGGTAAATGTACATTCTCATATTGTGGATCAACTGATGATAATTCTTGCTCTTGTGAACCTGTAATACAATTCATCATAGCATATCCAGAAATGAGTGGACACGGAGTAGTATACTGAGCAATTATCTCCGTATACCACTGATTGACTTTATTTATACAGGGCAGGAATGGACATCTCCATTTACTAGGCTATATCTTTCTTTACAATAAGAATCATCAATTTGTGCACTTTAGTAGCTGTTCTTCATCCATCTACCTGTGTTCCTGCTAAATATTACAGCATTTGGAGTAACTTTGTGTGGAACATTTACCAATTGAAGATGAGGCAGTCAGTGCCGCCATCTTGTCATTCCTTTATGTATGCATGATAATTTTTTTACTTTTTGAATGGTTATATCTAAATTTCAAACAATTTTTGACAATTTGCTCACTTATTTTGTGAAAGTACAAAATTCTTACTACCCAATGATGCAAAAAAGATAAAGAAATTCAAAACTTTGTTTGGAACATTTGTCTCCTGAAGGTGAAGTAATTTTAGCCATTTCTATGATGACGGGTGCAGCAGCAAGAGTCAACAAGTCACAAGTGCTTTCCTCTTCTCTTAGGAATAATAAAGTGAAAGAAAGAGTGCTTAACATCTTATATACAAGCAAATAGTGTCTCTAGACCTTTTTGAAGTAAGACGGCCATTTGTTGAGAAGAGCCTGTTCTTTCACCACGCTTGCCACTTTAACAAAAGAATATGAGAAAACTACCATAACCAATTGCATTAAGTAGCATTCTAGAAGCCTCAAGTATCTAGTGAAGTCCCATCCATGTACCAGAAAGACGTTAGCAAGCAATGTAGTGAAGCTTCCTATCAATCCACCATTGCTGAACTGCCGTTGCTATGGTAATTCCAATGAATATCATTAAATTAACGCGACCGGAAGTTCCATTGCAATTTCTGGACATGGTAAAATTCATAGATTAACATACTTTGACAATTCTTCCCTTTCCTCTTGCAGTAACACACAGTTAATGTAATAACATTAATCATTAGTGATAGTATGAGGAATACACCCAATACACTAATCAGTACTGGTAAATTAGTGCAGGAATTGAAACAATCACCTCTTGTTGCAGTAACTGTAGAACATATCATGCAGTCTGTGGCCATACTACTTGATGATACGAATGATGAAGAAGTGAGGAATGAAGAAGCTATGGACCAAATTGATAACAATGATATGAAGCGAAGACCTTAAAGTATACTACAAATACACAAACAAATTTACACTTACAAGCATCTATGCTACTACTTATGCTGGCCCGTGGGAAC
>NW_003546532.1:103498-105764 GCF_000090795.2 Amphimedon queenslandica
GGTTCATTGGACAGTAAGTGTAGTTAGTGATAGAATCATTAAGGTACTGTTGATCAGTTCCTACACTGATTATATACTGTACTGTTAGTCCTGGTAGTGTGAATGGAGGATACCAACTGATATTCATACAACAAGAATCTAACTGATATCCTGTTAAACTACTGACACCATCAGGTGGACCTGAAATTGATTAAGTGTATTCAATCACTGCCCATTTGGTAAGAAATAATAGTAAATTGAATGTGTTATACTGACCTTGTACATATAGATATGCTGGTTCAGTGGTAGCTCCATTGGGTACTTGGCAGGTAACTTCTGTACCATTTACTTCGCTTATTGCTGTTATGATGAGTGATGCCATTCCAGTAGAAGATAATTCTGAACCATCAACTGATGGATAAGTCACGAAAGCGGGAAAATATTGAGTCACATTAATAGCACATTTAAATGTCACAGTATCATCGACATATACATATTGTGTCACTGGTACAACAGTGAAGGAGATACTGCCTACAGCTGAAACTATAAGCAGTGTAAATGATATAATTGCACCTAAATTAATTCCAAATTTTTAATATCAAAATTATAACTTACCAGAAAAGCAAATTTGGCAGAGAATCATTACAGAAGCAACAAAGGCCATCATGTTCAGTGAACCAACCATGCAATTTGACATTAATGTTGTAAAGGTGTGGCTTTACATCCTTCATACGGCATTAGTACTAATGCAAGAATTAATATCAATAAGTACCTCATTTTGACTTCCCCTTATATTACTATTCTATGTGGAAACTAACCATATATAGTAATGTTTACAATGGTATTATATAAATATTTTTAAAATAAAATTTTTGAATTGTTAAAATTTACCAAATCCAGTCCAGTACTCACACTAACTCTAAAGTCTATTACCCTCTACTACACCATAAGCAGCACACTCTTCCATTGATAGTTCCTACTGAGGAACTGTTAATGTTACAGTCTCATACTGTGGGAATCCAGCACTCTCTACTACACCATAAGCAGCACATTCTTTTACTGGTACTTCATAGTCTCCCTCTGACTGTGGAGCTGGTAGATCTACAGTCTCATACTGTGGGAATCTAGTACCTTCCACTACACCATATAAGCAGCACATTCTTCCATTGATAGTTCTGATTGTGAAACTGGTAAATGTACATTCTCATACTGTGGATTAACTAATGATAGTTCTTGCTCTTGTGAACCTGTAATACAATGAAACTTGTTTATAAATAAATAAATTGCAGCACTTTGATTATTATTTTCATTCCTCTTCAGTAATGTAACGTCATTAATCACTTCCATTCTTCCTCTTCTCTTTTTAAATTGAACTGTTGCTGCTACCACTACAATTACTATAACAACTACAATGTACATATTAATGACAACATTTGATTATAATGTACATACCAATTATTATAATTAGTAGTGCTATTGATATCCCAGAAACCAATTGAATAATTGATGACGAAGAAGATATGGATAAAGTTGGAAATATGGTAGATGAAGAAGCTATGAATGAAGGTAGAATTATAGTTGAAGAAGAAGATATGGATGAAGGAGGTGCCAATGAAAGAGTTGGGGCTGAAGAAGTTATGAATGAAGAAGCTTGTGAAGTCATGGATGAAGAAGGTAGTGATGAAAATGGAGAAGTTGAGGATAAGGAAGATAGGGGTGAAAGAGTAATGGATGAAGAAGTTAGGGAAGAAGTTACTAGAATTAATGGGGATGATGCAGTTGAAGTACCTATGTATACAATAAAGTACATTATAACTACACAAATGAACATACACTGTACCTGTCACTAATGTACTAGTTGGTCTAGTGGTACGAATAGAAGTAGAACTACTGATAGTAGGAGTATCTGTAGTACTGCTTATGATGGTACTGATAGCAAGTTGTATAGTTGAAATAATTGATACTGATAAAATAGTTGGTAGTGAAGTAGATGATGAAGTAGCTAGAACTGTTGAATTATTTGCAACTGTTACTGTTGCAGGACTTGTTGAAGTAGAAGGATAGTTGATACTGGCAAAGTAGATATTATCAATGGTACAGATGTCATTGATGGAGTAGTCAATACTGTTGATGTGAGTGATACTGATGATGAATAAATTGATGACATTGGAACTGAAGATGTAGGGTCATTAGTAATATTAATACCAGTTATTACAGCAGGACAATTAGGTTTATGGTTCTCGAAAAAGGTTTCGAATTGACATGCATGCAGTGTTAAGTTATTACC
>NW_003546532.1:105774-119348 GCF_000090795.2 Amphimedon queenslandica
TGCTACAGGTAGCTCTAAAAATTCTATGTGGAATAGGCTATATATCAAAAGCAAGCGCTATCCTGGAGCAGCACAAATTTCCTTCGAAATCCTGCCAGAGCAACTTCACCAATGGAGGAGATGGGAAATCAACCAAAACACTGATGGTTGTCACGTGGTAACCCAACCCGCATTTCCTGTTGCTGCTACGCCCCGTTGCCAATCCCTTTCATTTACTCTATTATCTATGAGTAAATGAAAGGGATAGGAAACTTCCGTTCCCGGGAAATCAAGCTATTTACCCTAGAAAGCGGAGGAATCCGGATACTAGTATACTCTAGCTGTTATTTTCCATCGCTACAATGGGCGACTAGCCTGACTAGGCCATAATTCGTCCCTTGTAATAGCAAAAGTATGCTTCACAAAGACAAGATAATGGGCGGAAGACCCAGAATAACTCATCTAGATTCTGTATCTGAAGTCTCTTTAGTCATTACTCGTTCAAGCAGTGAGATAATGGTACCCAACTAAACGCGGAAAGTTTACTTGTTTTTGAGCATAAAATGTCGAGAAAACAAGCTTTTGGAATTATTAAAGTTGGAAGACCTAAAGAAAAGAATTCTTTAATAGGGGCTTGCTTTAAATCTTTCGTTTATAATATTGCTTTTGAGATAATGGGGACCAAAGAACAAACTAGTACTTTTTAAACTTTTAATCGCTAATAAATGCAATAGAAGAGCGTAAATCTTGCTATTTTTGGCTACAGCATGATAGTGGTATAACAGCTGATTTCTTTGAAGTATCGTATGGCACTGCAATCACTACTATGCGAGTGCTATAGGTGAAAATCAGTGCTGCAGAGATGGAGAGAGCAAGTCTGGCCAGGGGTAACTAGCTTAAGTTGCTAGGCAACCTAATAATCTCAATGGAATAATCCACCCACGCAACGGAAGTTTCCTATCCCTTTCATTTACTCTAATATCTATCATAGATATTAAATGACAGGGATTGGAAACGGAAGCGTGGGCGTAGCCTAACCTCCATTCATTTGTATTGCTGCTAGGCTGACAGAGGCTCGTTGAAATTTTTTGTCACAATTTACCCTTGATTTTTTTTCTCTTAGAAACAATATCTCGCGAACAAGTGTTCCTATGCAAGTGGAATTAATGCATCAAGAAGCCTAATGTTTCCTCTTAATAATTCTGTTTTCTATTGTATAGATAATTTTACTATGTTCATGTTATGGCTCTTTTAAAACCATAAAATGTATTTTTTGTCATTATAATCCCTTTTTTGAAAACAAGCTAGAGTAAGATACAAGATCTTTATAATCATATGAAAGAGCCTTAATTTGCATATGGAATGATACTAGTTAGAGTTAGAATCCATGAAGCATGAGTTTGTTACAACAGAAAAAGGATGAAAAATGAAAAAATTTTGTTGTACCTATAACTCGTTGAAAAATAGCGTTGTAGAAGTAAAAACCTTGCTGCAGGTAGTCCTAAACTTTCTATATGGAACGGTAGGTATATCATAAGTAAGCGTCCTCTTGGATTTCCATAAATATCCTTCGAAGTCCTTGCAGTACAGCCTCACTAATGGAGGAGATGGGAAATCAACCAGGTATTGGGCCGGTAACCAATAGCAACATCAACTAGCCTACGCCCCCGTTTCCAATCCCTTTCATTTACTCTATTATCTATGTATCTATGGTGTGACCATGGCCACACCCACATGTCTTGTTTGTGTTTAAAGACTGTTAAACGAGCATGTGCAGAATATAACCACTGCTCCACCTTACGTGATGATTGCTACAGCACCGAGCGAGCATGAGCACGGCCTGTGGGCTGCCCAGTCAATTAAAAATGGCGGGTGGCTTTAGAATGTAATTAAAAATGGGCAGTGAAGAATCACAGAATGCAAGCACCACAGGCATCTACAAGATCTAAAAAAGACTCTTAGAAGAGTACAGACAGTTTTACTAACTCCCTATACCAGCAGAAGACTCAAAAGAGCCATGCATCATGCAGCTTTAACTAAAACTATAAAATTAAACATGGCTGTCAACAGACCAAAGCTATCTAGCTTGTTCTTAGATAGCAAGGATTGAAAATCTTCTAAATTATGACTAAAGGCACCTTTCTCTTCGGCAGACTCAAACTCGATGTTAAAAGTCATCCTGAATGAGTCCTTGATCGTTCTGAAGCTCGGCCTGTTTACTATGACTCGCTATAAACAACTTAACCGTGGATTTAGTCAGAAAATAAGAACAAGAAACATGTGGAAATAAGAGGCCAGGCAATTGTAGCCTCTTACTTTTACTGTTACTATGTAAATCAACTGATGTTATCAAGATTTCTATCATGTGTAATCGCCATTTTGAATATTTGCTTCCATTTTTGGGCAGACCACCCCCCTTTTATACTGCGCATGCTCGTTTAAGACTTCTATTTCAGCATTTTGTGAAGAAATCAAGTTGAAAAAGGCACTGAAATTCTCAATGAAGAGTTACCCTGCCATTCTTGCGTTCAAGAGGAGAAAATTCAGTACCTAAAAGACTTCTATCAATGATAGAGTATCATTAGCTAGGTGATTTAGCTGTTGAATAAGTCCTAGCTGACTATGATGATTAATAATGAAGCTGCTATTATGAAGGAGTCAGTTATTCTAGCTGCAGATTATACCTTCCTGAAGTGGCCATAGATTAGTCAGGCTAACCATAGATGTGGACCTATGAAGTGGTTGACTGGCTTCCTGTGATTAAACCATGCAGTTAGCAGCTTATTCTCTACTAATTCTCACTTTGTTGAGCAAAATAATACAGTTTTTGTCATTAAAATAGCTATATTCCATGTAATAACTACTAAATAATTATTAATTAACTGCTAATTATGATGATGTCATTTTCCGGTAAGAAATTCTAGTAGGGCATTGCCCTCATTGCCTGCCTGCCCCTGCAGCCGCCTATGCTTGTGAATATCATTAATTTTGCAATGAATATCATCTCAGTTACGGTATACACCCACACACAATAATTGGCCGCCATGTTTTACGTCAAGCAGCAAGTGCTTTCTGTGTCCTGGAGATCTTGGTCACTACATTTTGAAGCTAAAAACTATTCTAGAGTCAAGAAAGATGCCAAGAGAGCCAACCTAGGGAGTATAGTGCAATACTCTTGTTGTGTATGAGCCTGCTTTCCTCTTTGGGCTGTGACAGAGAGTCAAGAACTGATCGTTCTGGCTCTCCCAGACTTCTTAAGTCTTCAAAATATCTTGCTATAGTAAAGAACAGTTGATATGAAGCCTCTCATAGTCCTGAGTTCAGCACAACAAAAGTTTTATTGGCAAAACAGCTCTACTTTGCACATCAGCCATTGAAACTCTGCATAACTTTGACGTAAAACATGGCGGACAAAAATCCGTTCAATATTATTTCTTTGTATATACGGTATCACAAACTAATTCTCGCCTAAAGGGGTCTATATAGCTTTAGTTACGGGTATGGCATCTAAGGGGGCATTGGAACCTCTGGCAAGAGCTGACAAGATAGTGAAGAAACATGAAGCCACTCCTATACTACAAGATAGCGATTGTATAGCAGCTATTGACTTTGGGACCTCATCTGTATCAGTAGCATACACCACTCCGCGGTTGAATCCAACAAGAGATGTGAAAGTTGTACCACTTCACAAAACTTATGAAAGAGTCCCTAATGCTATACTAATCAAGAAAGATCAAGAGAGACAAGATTACTGGAAAACTTCTGAAATTGGACATCACGCACAAAGTACATATAGCAAGATGAAGAAGAAGGGTTCTGAAAATGTCATATATTTTGAACGAATAAAAAACCTACTGAAAAGAGATGAAGTGAGTTCATGATATAATGATGCACAATTGTTATATTAAGTAATAATCCCTTAGTCATTAGATCGTACTACCCAAGTCCCTTCATTCACTGGTGGTTCTTATTATCTTATTGAAGTTATAGCTTTTATACTAACACACCTCAAGGAGAAGCTGCTGGATGATCATCTGAAAAGAAAGTACAAGTCAACTGATTTTGATTGGGTCATTACTGTTCCTGCTATATGGGAAGAAAGAGCAAGAAGAATGATGAGAGAAGCTGCTTATATGGTAACCTAATACATGCTTTGTATTTCATTATGTTAATATGATAGGCTGGTCTCACTTCTGATGCTCCTGGTATAACAAGGTTCACTCCAGTTGGTTCCCCTTTACCACGTCCAGAGGAGGTTAATCCTCAGAAGCTATCATTAGCTCTAGAACCAGAAGTAGCTGCTATAGCTGCACATAAGTATTCAGAAGAATCAGGAACATCTCCACAAAGATATATGGTAGTTGATATAGGAGGAGGTACAGTTGATATTACTATACATGATAAGAGTAATGGGAGAATTAGTGTAGTACTACCACCAATGGGGAACACCTGGGGGGGTACTACTGTCAATGAAGCATTATCAGCAATACTAGAAGAAGTATTGGATGATAAAGGTTTCGAGGCTTTCATAAAATCAGATGCTAATGCTAAAGCTGCTCTCAATAAACTCTTCTATGAAGACTTTGAGGAAGTGAAAAAATTATTTGGAGATGCAAAAGAAGATATGGAGGAAATAGCAATAATTTTACCTATGAAATTAATGAATTTTTATTGCAACGACAAGCTTCAAAAGGCAAAGCAAGTGAATATGGATTACGATCCTGAAGATGGTTCATTAAGCATAGGACACAACCTATTAGAAGAAAAGGTATTCAAATCCACAGTTGATAAGATCATAGAGTGCATGAGGGAAGCATTTGATCACTTAACAGATCCTATCGATACAGTTTATCTGGTAGGAGGGTTTGGAGGGTGTAGGTTTGTTAGCCAAAAGATAAAAGAAGCTATCACTCAGCATTGTGGTAATATAGTGTGTCCTGTACAACCAGATCTTGCTGTAGTAAGAGGAGCAGTAATGTGGAGGAAAGATCCTAACATAATCCAATCACGTGTTGCTGATGCTACTTATGGGACAAGTGTTAATGCTATATTTAACCCAGAAATACATGATGAAGATTATGTGTTTGAGGATAAAGAAGATCATGAAGAATACTGTTCATGTATATTTAAGGTATTTGTACTCAAAGGAGAAGCAATTAAGGATGAAGAATATAAAGCTACATTTATACCTGGCCGTCAAGAAGATATAAAAGCTCATATCCCTATATACTGTACAGGAGATGATGGAGTTCAGTATACAAGAGATAAAGAAGGTGAACTAACAGTACGTAAGATTGGTGAACTGGTACTTGATATTCCTAATCCTGATAATCTACCAAGGGAGGAGAGAGAATATGACGTATTCATGGATTTCAGTGGTACAGAGATACAAGCAAGAGCTCAGTATAGTATCACTGGAGAAGAAGTGAAAACAGTTTGTGACTTTCTATCAAAACAAGACTAATAATAACTGTAGTAACATAATCCCACATAATAGATTATTACATGCGTTTACTTTATTTTACAACACACAAATTACTTAAGCTGCCAACCAGATGAATCAGACTAAGTATTAGTATATACTATCTCAATGTAATTCATAAATACTAAATAGGCTCAGGTACCGGTATATCTATATACATGTAATACATGTAGGCTCAGAGTAATGTATGAGCAATATGTTGTATTGGCAATGGGCTACTTACAAGATCCAAACCACAAATCCACAAATGTTGCTTGCTATGATAACATACTATAGCTGTTAATGATACAATAACACATTATGCACATATAAAATGGATTGTATTAGTCATGATGAAAGATACTGTTTATGTACCGCAAAAGAATGATTTTACAGTTTATAGAAGTTTTGCCAATAATGCTTTCAATATGCACGTGTAGCTATACACACAACATATCTTATAAAATGAAATGTATTTGTTTGATGAAAGATACTGTTCGTGTACATACCGTGGTACATGTAACACAAAAGAATGTTACAGTTACAGAAGTTTTGGTATAGCTACGCGTGCATATTGAAAGCATTATATAATGTACACACACTTCCTCTTTTCTTCTCTCTAGCTAGCTTATCATTATTTCTCAAGCTCTGTGCCTTTTATAATTGTTTTGCCAATCTATCACAATCACACCATTAATTAATAATGACATCATTATGATGTAATGAAAAACAAACAGTTATTATTACTATTATTATGATGAGAAGCAATAGCCAGAGAATAAAAGAGAGAGAAAGTTCTATTAATAAAATAAAAAATGATTGTTATTTATACAAGTGACCACACCCCCAGACATTTATCCTTTCCTCCAGTCACAACGATATTGTCATTCAAAGAAACGTCAATACTCGTAATAGCATCTGGAAATAATAATAAAACAAAGTTAATAATAGTAGATGTACCTGTGTGATTTTTAATGGTTGATATAATGTTGAGTGTATTAGAGTCCAATAAAGATAATGACCCGTTCATACCACCTGCTAATAACTGGGACTGTAACCATACTACACAACTGGAGGAGAGAGAAAGAAAAAAAGAAAGAGAAGATGTGATGTAATGAAGAGAAGAGAAAAGTCGAGAGAGAGAGAGAGAAACGATGTACATGGGTAGAGAAGATATTATGGTGTAGAGGTATTAGAGAGAAGAAGGGGAGAAGTGATGAGAGAGAGAGAAGGAGTAGTGAGTGATGTTATTATTACCAGTAGGCTTCTTCTCTCTTCACAGCAATTGATTCTGATCTTTCTTTCACTGAGAATAACTTAATAAAGCCATCAGCACCAGTAGTACAAACACTAGAGCCATCTGAAGGAGAGAGGGGAGAGAGAGAGGAACAATAAAATTGAATGCATGTACTGGTACAATGTACATTCATTCTACAAGTGAAATCACTATCATTTATACTAGACACTTACCAGGACTAAAGGTCACTGATAATACATCATTATCATGAGCTGTTTATAAAAATTTTAAAATAAATAAATATACCTAATTAACAATACTTGTGTACCTTTAAATTCAAATTCTTTTGCTTCATGTTCAATATCCCATACAGCTAAATACCCTAATGAATGAATGGAGGGAGGGAGGAAGGAAGTAAAATACTGTATAGTGCAAAAATTTTCAAGGGCTGTAAAATTTCACATGTTTTGCTATTATTTGAATATTTGCAAAAATTACTTCCGCAAAAATTAAATTATTATTGTATAAAATGTGACCATAATTGACAAAAGGTACCTTATGGCGGATAGGAAAATTGGTCTTTATAGCCTAAAAAATCCAACTTCCTGAGCTCCATTTATCATAAAATTACTCCAGAGGATGCAAAAAGTTACTATGTAGCTCATAGAAACAATTGTTGACTAACAGAGCACTCACAGGTTGATATTTTTCATTAGAAAGATGATTTTTAAAATCCGCCATAAGGTACCTTTTGTCAATTATGGTCACAAATGGCAGATGGCATAAACTTGCAAAAATTAAATCCACAAAATAGATTTTTAGGCAAATTTGCGAAATTTATAGCCGTCAAAAATTTGTGTCATACAGCATTGTATTGATATATTTACCATCAGATACTCCTGAAGCTACTAGAGTGACATCATTATTAATATCAAGTGATGTAACCTAAAATAGAACAAATTTCTAATAATAGACACAGCAATGACATCACTCAAACAATACAAAAAATCTAAAAATAGACACAGCTGTATGTTACTAAAAATAGGCACACCATACCTCATTATCATGATCTAACTCGGCCTAAAATAATTAATAATCATTAATTAATATATAGCCAGGCCCACTCACTATCATATTAGGTGGAGGAGGTTTTCCAGAGGAATTCTTGTCATAAGGAAAATCCCAAACCTGCATGTAACGTACATGTACATGTACACATTTCGGAAGTCACATGGTGACATGTACCTTAACCGTGGAGTCCCATGAACCAGTGACCAGTCGACCGTTCTTATAACAAACGCACGTTACTAAAAATAAATATTATACCATATAGCAGGAAATTTAAAGGGAAGTAAGTTTGGCAAATTTGGTGTTTTGATCTGGCCATTTGCCAAATAAAAATCAACATTTTGAGCCATTATGTACATGCTCAATGGCACATGGCCACAAATTTGTCAAAGTAAAACCCGCCAATCACCAAATTTTATCAATTCACCAAATTTTACTCCCTTCAAAATTTTCCGCTAAACAGTAATTATTTAAAAATTATTCCCATTACCTGAGCTGTCGTGAGCATAACACGAATCAATGATTGAAGCGTATTCAATGGAATAGAGATACCTACAGTGAGTGGGCGGTAGAGGTCATGTGACTATCATGTGATGATACATACACGTTATTGTCCCAAGAACCAACAGCTACTGTCCTAGTACTGGGAAGAACAGTCATACTGGATAATGGCTGGAGGAAAAGAAGAGAAAAGAATAATAAAATAATAATAATAATAATAAATAATATAAATGTACATTCTATATAGTGGTTATATTTCACTGGAAATAAATTTCACTAATTTCATGCTTTCATTAAATTCGAAAAATTTAATTCCACAAAAAGGGTGTGATACACTTGAAAAAATGGTTGCAAAAGGTAAGGTTTGAGAAAATTTATACCAACAAATGACAAATCTGGACAAATTCACAAAATTTTATACTAACAAATAATACATAATTTAAATAATTATTACTTACTAGACTTGATATTGAGAAACTGCCAATCATTGATACATCATTCACTCCATGAACCTTTAGCAACTTATCTAATGAGACACATAATGATCATTAATAAAATACTAGTTATAACTTGAAAATTTGAGCTCAGAATCAACTCAAACTTTCTACACAGCATAAGTACATCAATATGTATCAGGAAATGTAATAAAAATTTGAGGTGATTTCAGAGCAATTTTTTAGAAAAAACCATGGGCTATATATAGCCTTGGGTATTTTTCAGATTTCGGCCATTTTTAAAAAATGGCCGTAACTTTAAAAATTGAAGTCGAAATCAGCTCAAACTTTCTACATAGCATAAAGACATCATTATGTGTCAGAAAATGTAACAAAATTTTTGGGTGATTTCGGAGCCATTTTTCAGAAAATCCATCAGCTATAATAGCCTTAGGTATTTTTTAGATTTTGGCCATTTTTTAAAAATGGCAATAACTTGAAAAATTGAAGTCAGAGTCAGCTCAAACTTTCTACACAGCATAAGTACATCAATATGTACATGTACATATTTATAATTCTCAATATATTTATAAAATACAACCTCCATCCCATCCATTGTCTTACCATGTGATACTGTGTAAACTGATTTACAATCATGAGACAATCTCACACAAGATATGATACTAAAAATTAAATAATAATAAATAATAATATTAATTATTAACTAACTCTTTGTGTATTTTCTGCATTTTTCTAAGTTTCAATCCACTGCATGTACTAGCAATACCTTTACTAATATCTTCAAGTGGAGGAGCTAATAAATAAATATAATAATTAAATAAATAAATAAATAATATACATCTAAAGATACTGTAATTTAATACATGTACATGTAAGTAATTAACAAAAGGTTACAATTTATTATTCTACAATTAGAGTCAATTCTTATTTTCCCATTTTTATGCTTCCATTCTTATACTTCCATTCCCATTCTTATATTTTCATTCCTATACTTCTATTCCCATACCTTCATCAGTCTGTACAAAGACCCAGTCCTCACTGAAGCTCCCTATACTGGCGGTTGATGATAGTTCTCTTGACAGTTCTCTCTCGGTTTCAATCTTTGGTTCTGGTGGTTTAGGGTCTGAGTTGGTTCTACGCTTCGGGTGAGGTTCTTTGAATAATTGTTTTGGTGTTTGGCCAAATTCTTTAATCTGAAGTTCAATGGCCGCCTTCATAGCTGGATCAAGAAACCTTTAATGAGAGAGAGAGAAAGAGAAATAATAGCAACCAATGTAAAAGAACATGGTAATATGTCATATACCGTATAGCTGGAAAAGTTTGCAGGAATTATATTTTGCGATTTTGTACCCGTATAGCTTATTTTAATGTTTGTGGAATTTAATTTTGCTGGTGTAGGCGTGTACTGTTGATACACCCATTACTTATAATGCTTTGCGGAATTAAATTGTGCGTTTTTATGATGAACAGCAAACAGCAAAATTAAATTCCAGCAAATATTTCCAGCTATACGGTACGTGTACATGTACATGTAGTGGTGAAGTTTTAGTTTTAGTTTAGAGATACAGAGCGTATTAATGCTGCTATCATAGTATCTCCAATATCTTTAATATTCTACCGATTGTACCCTAAATATTCATGTACTACATGTTCACTTACTGATGATCAACTGCAGCTGATGATTCGTACGTTAAATAATGAAATACTAGAGGGGGAGGGAGGAGAAAGAGGAAAGTGAGGAACAGAGTGAAAGGAGGAGAAAAGATATAAGAAATATGGGCTCTATAGCCTTTGATTTTTGAGCAGCTTAAATATTTTTTAAACCAATTTTATTGAAAAATTTTAAAATTGAAAATTTTCACGCAACAATTGCCAAAGAAATTGTGAAACAGTATAACTTCATTATCATTACATGTGATATTATTATTAACATCATCTTACAGTTATTGGCTTTCATAGCTTCAGTCCCTTGTTGCTTGTATCCAAAGATAAGATCAATCCAATTGTGCAGTCTCTCTGATACATACTCACACTCCAGGGACTCCAAACACTTACTGGTGAACTCTCTAGCATCTGGTAGATAATAATAATAATACTGTACGCATCTTAAATTTTTGAGGTGCATTAAATTTCGTTATTTTCGTGCTCCACAAAATTTAAGCCACCTCTAATGTCATTCTATTGTACGTAGACTATGGCCAGAACACAAAAATTAGCTCACACAAATATTAATTTTTCATTAAAAACACTAAATTTTAAACACTCAAAAATTTGAACGTATACAATACTTTATATTATTAATACTGATTACACTGTAAAGCTGAGAAACTATTAGTAGCAGGCCCATAAAAATGTACCATTTCAATGGCAAGTTACTGCTTAAGAGCTACATGTATCAATTACAAATTTTTAACAAATCACCATATTAAGGCTATCATACACGATGCAACATTGTTGCATGCAACACGTTGCACCGTGTATGATACCCTATTTTGTTGCATGCAACACGTTGCACCGTGTATGATACCCTATTTTGTTGCATGCAACACGTTGCACCGTGTATGATACCCTATTTTGTTGCATGCAACACGTTGCACCGTGTATGATACCCTATTTTGTTGCATGCAACACGTTGCACCGTGTATGATACCGTATTTTGTTGCATGCAACACGTTGCACCGTGTATGATACCCTATTTTGTTGCATGCAACATGTTGCACCGTGTATGATGCCCTATTTTGTTGCATGCAACATGTTGCTTGAAGTTGACAACCGTTCAACTTGGTGCAACATGTTGCATCGTGTATGATAGCCTTAATACATGTACATGTATATTATAGCTTCCACCAATATTTCCAGCTATACATACTTTTAGCCCAGGGAGGTAGTATGACATCATTAACACGATCACCATCACTTCTGATGCCTAGATTTAACCCCTAATGTAATAATATTAATAATAATATCAGTTAAATGTGTATGATTGTCATTGTAAGTGATATTGATTTGAAATTACTTGAAAATTGAGAAGGAAATCTCCAGGGGGTTGATAAAACTCAGGGATGAGCTTTAAAAATAAATAAGATAAATAAATGTAAAAAAATAAACTCACTTCTTTCACATCAGCATGATCCGTTAACACATTGTCCCATGTCCTTGATACACTATATATCATTAATAATTATTAATAACTGTAACCACACCCACTACCACACCCCCCTCACCTGTGAAAGAGTCGGTTTGGATGATCAAATCGTCCGTTTTGTAAACACAACAAATACTCTGGAGCTGTAGGGGGAGAGAGAGGGGGGAGGAGGGAGGGAGGGAGGGAGAGAGAAGGTAGAGGTACAAGATAAATAGGTTTTCCTAACCAGTTCTGACTAGATAGTACAGTACATAACCAGGTGCTGAGTAGTGAGTGCCATAGAGAAACTTCCTTCCAGACATCTCAGCATAACGATCCTTTCAATTAAAATATTAATTAATTAATTAATACTACCTTCTAATGTACTCATATACTTTAAAGAATGTTAGTCTCTCTTCATTCAGTGCTCCTATTGGTTTAGATAAATCTCTGAATGTATCCGGTTTTGTTAAATCTAATAATAATAATAATGACAATTAATAAATGATTAATAAATAATAATAGCCTTACCTAGGGTAGTACTAGTGTAGTCAGCTAGTATCCATGGTAACACAGGATATTGCATGATATCATTAAAACTCCGATCAGCAACACTAGAAACACAATAAAAATGAATTGTAAGTGATGTTTTTTTGCATGGTTATATAAGTGAATGGAGAATGAATGAATGGTGGAATACATGTTCCAAAAATTGCTAATAGTGAATATCATTTATTTGAGGTCACTAGGGATAAATCTACTTTTGGGACCACCCCACAAAATACAACATGAAAAGCAGTAACTGTATGTGTGTTCCACTCAAATTTATCTTAGCAGCTAGCTGCAGGTTACTTTTCTGATCATGGCTTTATCTAAGGGACCATTGTCACCACTGTTAAGAGCTAAGAAGATACCAAGAGCCACCCCTGTACTACAAGAAAGTAAATGTATAGCAGCTATTGACTTTGGGACATCATCACTATCAGTAGCATATACTTGTACAAATGATGGAGTCATCAAACTGGTACCACTTCACAGTACTTATGAGAGAGTACCTAATGCTATACTAATCATGAAAGATGATGGAGAGCAGATGTTGAAACAATTGGGGTTGGATATAAAGCACAAAATTTGTACAATGATATAAAGAAAGATGCCAAGAGTTTCATTTATTTTGAAAGAATAAAAAAATTACTGGAAAGAGATAAAGTGAGTCTATATTGATGTACCTAAAATTACTTACATGTACATCATTTCTTAGTCATTAGGTCGTACTACTCAAGTCTCTTCATTCACTGGTGGTTCTTATTATCTTATTGAAGTTATAGCTTTTATACTGACACACCTCAAGGAGAAGCTACTGACTGATCATTTGAAAGGAGACTATAGAACAACTGATTTTGATTGGGTCATTACTGTTCCTGCTATATGGAAAGCAAGAGCAAGAAGAATGATGAGAGAAGCTGCTTATATGGTAACCTAATACATGCTTTGTATTTCATTATGTTAATATGATAGGCTGGTCTCACTTCTGATGCTCCTGGTATAACAAGGTTCACTCCAGTTGATTCCCCTTTACCACGTCCAGAGGAGGTTAATCCTGAGAAGCTATCATTAGCTCTAGAACCAGAAGTAGCTGCTATAGCTGCACAGTATTATTCCCTAGTATCAGGGTCCCCTCCACAGAGATATATGGTAGTTGATATAGGAGGAGGTACAGTTGATATTACTGTACATGATAAGAGTAAT
>NW_003546532.1:119358-125766 GCF_000090795.2 Amphimedon queenslandica
CTATCATTAGCTCTAGAACCAGAAGTAGCTGCTATAGCTGCACAGCATCAGTCAGCAGTATCAGGAACACCTCCACAGAGATATATGGTAGTTGATATAGGAGGAGGTACAGTTGATATTACTGTACATGATAAGAGTAATGGGAGAATTAGTGTAGTACTACCACCAATGGGGAACACCTGGGGAGGTACTACTGTCAATGAAGCATTTTCTGAATTATTTCAGGAAATATTAGAAGATGAAGGTTTCATGTCTTTTTCAAAATCAGATCCAATTCGTGCAAGAGCTGCTCTAAACAAACTTTTATATGGAGAGTTTGAAGAGCGTAAAAAGGTATTTGGAGACGCAACCGAAGGTATTCGTGAAATAGCACTACCATTGCCATTCCCTATGATACAGTTCTACTGCAATGATAAGCTTCAAAATGCTGAACAACTGAATATAGAATATGATCCAGATGAAGGCTTGCTATCAATTAATTTTAAACTTGTGGAGGAGAAAATATTCAAATCCACAATAGATAACATCCTTAAGTGTATGAGGGCAGCATTTGATGAGCTAACAGATCATATTGATACAGTTTATCTGGTAGGAGGGTTTGGAGGGTGTAGGTTTGTTAGTCAAAAGATAGAGGAAGCTATTGCTCAGCATCATGGCATGCTTTATGATAATATAGTGTGTCCTGTACAACCAGATCTTGCTGTTGTAGTAGGAGCAGTAATGTGGAGGAAAGATCCTAACATAATCCAATCACGTGTTGCTGATGCTACCTATGGGACAGGTGTTAATGTTGTATTTGACCCATCAATACATGATGAACATTACAAGTATGTAAATGAAGATGATGTACTACGTTGTGCTAATGTCTTTAATGTATTTGTACTCAAAGGAGAAGAGATAAAGGATGAAGTATATAAAGCTACATATATACCTGGTCGTCAAAGATACACACAAATGCATATCCCTATATACTGTACAGGAGATGATGGAGTTCAGTATATAGAAGATAAAAAAGGTAAACTAACAGTACGTGAGATTGGTCAGCTAATACTTGATATTCCTAATCCTGATAATCTACCAAGAAATAAGAGAGAATATGACGTATTCATGGATTTCAGAGGTACAGAGATACAAGCAAGAGCTCAGTATAGTATCACTGGAGAAGAAGTGAAAACAGTTTGTGACTTTCTATCAAACCAAGACTAATAATAATAATGAACTAAATAGTTTCAGAATATACATGTAATATAATAGTGAAACAATTGCTGTAACTTAGAATAATGTTAGTAATGGCAATAGAATATTAGTACGTTAATGCAGTGACTTTTGTGTGCATTTTGAATTTGAACTTGTTTTTATAATTTTTCATTTTATTATTCAATAACGTAATGAAAACTTTTGAACACAGATTCTTCAGCATGCCACAAGCAGCTACAATAGCAATTATAAATTAATAAATAAATAAAACAAGTCCTCACCTACGCAAGGCATGGGTGAGGCCAATGAATAATGTATACCGGTTTATTTTCGTGGTGAAATATTTTCGCAAATTTTGCAGTTTCTTGAAATTTTTTCACCACAAAATTTCTGCATTTCCATTGCCACATGGTGCAAACTGCAAGCCATTTGTGAATATTCTGCAAAATCTTAGAAATGCAAGATTCATGAAAATTTTTTACCACAAAAATAAACCAGTATACAGTATAATATTTACAGGATATTCTATACATGCATGAACCTAATATGCATACAGTTAAAGCTCAAGAAGAAAGTTATAAAAAAAGAAAAATAAATGCAAATTAGCTGCATGTAATTTCACTGTACTTTTTGATTATCATTTTAAAACAAATACTACTGATCACTGTAGTTGCTAATTAAAAGAATTATGCAGCAACTGTGGAGTGGGCCCACATTCAACTCTACTATTCACAGTTTACATTAGTTTCACTTAGTCATGTTGATATGTATGTAACACTATTTAAAGAATAGACAGCAGCAGCCCTTACAATCGTAACATTTATCATGGCTTTATCTAAGGGACCAGTGTCAAGAGCTGAGAAGATACCAAGAGCCACTCCTGTACTACAAGACAGCAATTGTATAGCAGCTATTGACTTTGGAACATCATCACTATCAGTAGCATATACCACTCCAACAACAGGAGGAGATGTAAAAGTTCTACCACTTCACAGTACAATGGAAAGAATCCCTAATGCTATATTAATCTCAATAGACCAGGAGAACCAGCAATGCAAAGTCACTGGGATTGGACATGAAGCACAAAATATGCACAGCAGTATGAAAAAAGATCACGCTAAAAACTTCATATACTTTGAAAGAATAAAAAATTTACTGAAAAGAGACAAAGTGAGTTAGAGATAAAAATATAAACACCAATATGACATTAATTTATCCCTTAGTCATTAGGTCGTACTACTGAAGTCTCTTCATTCACTGGTGGATCTTATTATCTCATTGAAGTTATAGCTTTTATACTAACACACCTCAAGAAGAAGCTACTCACTGATCATTTGAAAGGAAACTACAAGTCAAGTGATTTTGATTGGGTCATTACTGTTCCTGCTATATGGAAAGCAAGAGCAAGAAGAATGATGAGAGAAGCTGCTTATATGGTAACCTAATACATGCTTTGTATTTCATTATGTTAATATGATAGGCTGGTCTCACTTCTGATGCTCCTGGTATAACAAGGTTCACTCCAGTTGGTTCCCCTTTACCACGTCCAGAGGAGGTTAATCCTCAGAAGCTATCATTAGCTCTAGAACCAGAAGTAGCTGCTATAGCTGCACATAAGTATTCAGAAGTATCAGGGTCCCCTCCACAGAGATATATGGTAGTTGATATAGGAGGAGGTACAGTTGATATTACTGTACATGATAAGAGTAATGGGAGAATTAGTGCAGTACTACCACCAATGGGGAACAACTGGGGAGGCACTACTGTCAATGAAGCATTTTCAGAATTACTACAAGAAATAGTAAAAGACAGAGGTTTTACATCTTTTTTAAAGTCAAATCCCATTAATGCCAAAGCCACCTTAAATAATTTTTTCTTTGAAGAGTTTGAGAAGCACAAAAAAATATTTGGAGATGCAAATGAAGGCATTCGTGAAATAGTACCAACATTGCCAACATCTTTTGTAAAACACTATGGTGATAAGAAACTTCGTCAAGCAAACAAGAAGAATATACACTATGATCCAGGAGATGCTTCATTAAGCATAGCATATCATCTATTAGAAGAGAAGGTATTCCAATTAACAATGGATAAAATCACAGAGTGCATGAGGGCAGCATTTGATGCACTAACAGGTCATATCAATACAGTTTATCTGGTAGGAGGGTTTGGAGGGTGTAGGTTTGTCAGGCAAAAGATAGAAGAAGCCATTCGTCAGCATCGTGGTATTCTTTATGATAATATAGTGTGTCCTATACAACCAGATCTTGCTGTTGTATCAGGAGCAGTAATGTGGAGGAAAGATCCTAACATAATCCAATCACGTGTTGCTGATGCTACCTATGGGACAGGTGTTAATGTTGAATTTGACCCATCAATACATGATGAACATTACAAGTATGTAAATGAAGATGGTATACTACGTTGTGCCAATGTCTTTGAGATATTTGTACTCAAAGGAGAAGAGATAAAGGATGAAGTATATAAAGCTACATATATACCTGGCCGTCAAAGATACACACAAATGCATATCCCTATATACTGTACAGGAGATGATGGAGTTCAGTATATAGTAGATAAAGAAGGTAAACTAACAGTACGTAAGATTGGTGAACTGGTACTTGATATTCCTAATCCTGATAATGTACCAAAGAAAGAGAGAGAATTTGACGTATTCATGGATTTCAGTGGTACAGAGATACAAGCAAGAGCTCAGTATCGTATCACTGGAGAAGAAGTGAAAACAGTTTGTGACTTTCTATCAAAACAACACTAATAATAATAATGAACTAAATAGTTTGAGAATATATACATGTAATATAAGATTAACAACTGCTGTACTTAAGAATCGTAATACTACATGTAGTCTTATGAACAGTGACTTTTGTGTGCATTTAATTACGAACGGTTGGAATATTATTAGTAACAGTATTAACATTAACGTGATGACTTTTGTGTGGAAAGGCGGATTTACAATATTACACTAGTCTAGACATTACATTGACGCTGGAATAGAATCTGGTTCAACTCCAGCGGGAAGCATGCGGCAAAAGGTCAAATCGCCCATGCTTTTGATTAAAAATTGACGGTAATTAATTTGACACTTTCATATACAGTCAAACCTCCGAAAGCGGACAGTCCGAGAAGTGGACACACTCTCTAGAACAGACAAACCTGCAGTCACCGATTAAAATAGCCCATCTTACTGTACATTAGCAACCTCCCAGAAGCGACCACCTCTAAACTCCGGACAGCGGACAGTTTTACAAGCACAAAGAAGCTTCTAAACATGTGATTTTACCTCTGTAAACAGACATTTCCGGAAATATAGAAAGCCACACCCTCAATATTAAAGTTAATAGCAATCATTAAATTAATAAGAACACTCAGAACAGTTATTATTGGGGCGAGCCTGAGCTCGCCCCACTAAGGCGAGAAAACGTCTGTCTGTCTGTACGGGCAGTAGGATCGTCTAACTATTATTAAAGTTAAATAGACTAATTTTTATTGAAACGGGTGTGGTCACAATAAATAAAATGGTGGCTATCAGCAAGCCTAAGCTTATTTGCAGCAAACAGTCAGCAAGATAAAACTAAATTGCTGTCTAAAAACTTCTCTAGCAAGAATAAAGGTTGGAAAAGCAGATATACAGTCTTTTCGTTGGTATAAAGGACTCTAATAAGTTGAATGCTAGTGAGAAAGCTGCATGTACTGTAGCCTAGCTGCATGTACTGTAGCCTAGCTGCATGGTAAGATCTATTCTAGGTGATCTATTCTATTCTCTAGCAGCAAGCCTAGGTTAACAAAGCAGATACACAATCTTTAAGTATGATTTGTGCAGTGACTGCTCATAGTTCTAAGCATCTTTAATGCTATCAATAAGATAAGTTTGTTGCTGCAGACTGAGCAGATGCTTGAGTGTTGAAGTGACTGGATCTACTGTATTAGCCTTCGACTTGTACAGTTGCATTGCTTGCTCATGTATCATACAGCACATAGATAATCTATGCCTTGCACAATTGCTTAGGCTCGCCCCCTTAATGCACTGCATTCTCCCTAGTAGTATAATAATGATGCTAGGCCTAGTATTTATAGATTATACAGTAGCTATAGCTTAATGCTTGACCTAAACCTGATCTCTGAAACAGGGGGAGGTCACAACACAACCTCTGAGAAGAGGACAACCTCTGAATAAAGGACAATAGCTGACTTCCCAAAGTGTCCGCTCTTCGGAGGTTTGACTGTAATTTTATTTTTTTAGTAATTAAAAAAATTTGTTTTTCAATTTTCAATCAGAATTTTGAGTATGAATGGCTCAAGCAAAAATTCACAGCAATTTGCTTATATACATGTACATGTACAACTACAATGTATATAAATTAATAATTACCATTAACTATTACATGTACTAATAACTATTAATAACCACTAATAACTATTAATAACTCACAAGTTAAGGAACATGAGGTAATCATAATTAGATATTTCTCCAGTTTGCCACTTCTGAGTAGCATCAGTCAGATCAGGAACCTGTAGGGACACACCCCTCACCCCCACCAACTTATCATAGAGACTGTTCCTCTTTGACGTGGAGGAGAGGACCAGAAATATACTCTGACCCCCTCGGGAGAATAATTCCAGACCCTATGGGACAATATAAACTAACTGGTGAATGGAGAATGTTCATAAATGTCATTAATAATAATTTATTAAATTAAAAGGAGGAGTGACGTACATGTACAAATTGACAGGTGTAGTTTCATACTGTATACCGGTTTATTTTCACAGTGAAAAATTTTCAAAAATCTTGCATTTCTAAGATTTTATGGAATTAATTTTCGCAAATACATTGCAGACTTTACAACGTGGCAATAGAGATGTAAAATTTTGTAGTGAAAAAATTTTGCGATAGAACAGAAAAACGCAAAATTCACGAAAATATTCCACCATAAAAATAAACCGGTATTTATATCAATATCATATACAGTGTAGCCTCTACATTAAACACTATAGAACTATATCACATACAATTAAAAGTGAAATTGACATTTAGTTATAGATACAACCATTTAATACATGTATAATCAAATTTGTGATCTACATGTACACGTATATGTAGATGTAAATGTGTAAATTGTGAGAGATGGTATTTTGTCATTGGGTGTGGTCTTGTCCTGGTAGGTGTGGCTTACCACATGCCGTAACATGTAT
>NW_003546532.1:125776-127234 GCF_000090795.2 Amphimedon queenslandica
CTAGTATAATTTCCTCATAAAGGTTCTCTAACCAGCTGGTGTTAAAGGATACCTCATTCTGTCTGCTCTGGACAATATTCTCAATCTATTGATAGAGACAGACAAAGGAATAATGGTGTTTATGATGTACGTAATGTATACGTATTCTTCAAGGATTAATGTACAGTTAAACAGTTGATCGTTCAATGGGCTACAGTACACTGTACATGTACATGTACATGTACATGTACATGTAATATTTAAATTGTACAATAGTTGTATTTCAATATTTCAGGATAGCATTGTATATTAATTAATGTATAAAAAAGCAACATACATGTACATACAAGTACGTGTACATGTAATTAATTTATTTATAATTAAATATTAATTTACCAGTAAATTTTGGTCTTTCTTTCCAAGCTTGACTGCTCTCTCCAACTACACAAAACATTATCAATAAAATGACCACACCCACTGCCCCACCCACCACTCACTGTCACAATCTTAGCCAGCACAGCATCAATGTTACCATAATTTAACGAAAAAACTAATCGCCTTTCCTTCTAAAGGAGGTGTGGTTTTAATAATTAGTTAATTAATGGCTCCGCCTACTTTAACGAAACTGAAAGGTGCCATGATGTTTCGCTCTAACATTTCAGTTGATTGAGTAGCGACCAGAAGGAACGAGTTATCAGAAATACTGAGAGAAGAGGAGGAGGAGGAGGAGGAGGTAAGGGGAAAAGGAAAAGAGAGAGAATGTTAATACAGTATATGTACATGTAACTGATTGATAATACACTTAATGTACCGTATAGCTGGTTTATTTCGTGGCCTCAAATTTTTGCTGCTTAAATTTTCATTAGAATTAATTTTAGTGCCTTGCTAAATTTTTTTTAATATTTAATTGGTTTTAATAAAATTTAGTGGAATTAATTTTAGTGGATTTGAGCCTGCACGAAAATTAATTCCACACAAAATAAACCAGCTATACGGTATTAGATAATAATTGTATAGAAATTATCAGTAAAAATGGCTGTAACTCGAAAAATTGAAGTCGAAATCAACTCAAACTTTCTACACAGTATAAAGACGAAAGTATGAGCAAAGGGTGAGGGAAGTAGAGCATTCCTCCTTCACTCCCCTTATTTTCTCCACCTCGGGCGGCTGTAGCCCCCTCACCACCTCCTTCCTCAAGAGACTCTCTCTCCTCTACACTGACAAATTTAACAGACCCTACCACTCAACAATGAATTTCATTCGCTGCCAATATTCATTCACTATCCTTCGGTCTGCAATTCGCTGTATAAGGGGTACCCGGCATCGTGGCAAAGTAGTTGACTATTCAGATTTTGACAGAGCGGCCTCTGATGCCCACATTGGTATTTCTTAGATTTATTCCTTTTTTAAATTTTTATTCTATTATTATTATTATCATTATCATTATTATTATCAATATTATTATTATTATTATTATTA
>NW_003546533.1:0-1442 GCF_000090795.2 Amphimedon queenslandica
TCTAAAGTACTGTATAAATATAGGAGTAAATTCTAAGTTACGTTATGCTAATAATCATTTCTTTATTGTAACTGGTATTTCTTTATAGCAAAGTGAACCAGTCACCACCTTCTACATTAGACTTGAAGTGGATTTCTCTACTTTACCTGCTTATCTCTCAAAAGTAAGAGCACAAACGAACCTTCATACATATGTGTACATGTATATGACAGGCTCCATTATTCTCTAGGATAATCCTGGTGCTAGTTTTGCAGCATTGACTGCTGTCTTTCATCCACCAAATGCCAGTAAAGTTGATATCAGTCTCTATCTATCACCTTCTATTGAGAGGTAACTTACTAGTACTATAATACTTTTAGTTTGCTATAATATACATGTACATACATTGTACATGTACACTATACATGAAACTAAAATGAAAAAGCTTGTGAAACTAAACAGTATTCATTTAAATTATTTACGTATGTATGTTTTTAATGTTTTAGGATATTGGGTAGTGCTGCTAATATTAAGCTTCCCAGTTGGAACAGTGAGGACTCTTACCTCATGGACTATGTACCTAATGTACACAAAATACTCCAAGAAAAGGTTTGGAGGATAATAATGTAGAAATTATACCGTATAGCGGGAAATTTTGGAAGGAATTAAATTTGGCGAATTTGGCGTTTTGATAGCCATTTGCCAAAATAAAATCTGCCATTTTGAGCCTTTATACGCATGCTCAATGGCACATGGCCACTAATTCGCCAAATTAAAACCCGCCAATGACCAAAATTTAGCAATTCACCAAATTTTACTCCCTCCAAAATTTCTCGCTATACGGTACCAATATAATAAGTACTGTAGCATATTTTGAGCAACTTAAGTTAAATCAAGCGTTTTATGAATTTATGATACTATTATTATAGTAGGTATTATGTTCTTAGTTAAATTTATCTTTATTAATAATAGTTGTGTAGTTGATAATATTTTGGTTCTATTTTAAAGGTCGAAGGTATAGTACAGAACTTTGTAAGGCGTAAGGAGTACATAGCAGCACTGTTGGGTTTAATGGGGCAGTCAGTCCTGGAGTATGACACAGAGAGTTACATGAAGATTGCTTTCCTTTTTGAGTCAAATCAAGGGTTTTGCTTCATTGCCCATTGTAAGCTATGAATTACATACCATGAAGTGGAATATTTTACTGCCTTTATTATTTAATTTTAAATTTTTACATGGTTTTATTTTTACGGTTTACATGTGAGCTACTATAAATTAATATCACTAACAAAAATGTACTGATTTTTTATTTTACTTTTTTTCGTTATTGTAAATTAAAGTCACCTTAAAATATTCCACTTTTACAGTATAGAGTACATGTTTATACATTTATGTACATGTGTAATTGTGTGTATAATTGTGTATATAGGTGATGTTATTGTTATTATTTTAGTAAATTTGAC
>NW_003546533.1:3014-7881 GCF_000090795.2 Amphimedon queenslandica
CATCGTCAAAAGAAAAATTTCTTTACGGCCTGTACAAAGAGGATAGACTAACGAGAGAGAGTGTCCCAGAGTTGAGAGAATGCATAGAAACGACTGGTTGTCTTGAGTTTCATGAGCCACTTACAGTGTTTTGTGGACAACACAGCATACAAGTACCCGAGATCATTTACGTACCTGATTCTGATGAAGGTATGAGCTTATTATTTTATTGCTTTTATTTATTATTTATGTTTTAAAGGTTCTAACGATGGGAATAATAATAGAAGTAAGTTTACTTTATATTCTTCAATGAATGTACGATAGTATTAAGTCTTGCAAGCTGCAGCCCCTCCCTTTTCACTCTTTTGTACTTGAACAGCTACAGCTTGTAATGTAATGTGCTTATTGGAGTACTTATGTGTGGAGAGTATAATGTTAACTGTAATTATTATTAAGAATTGTGGCCATATGTACATGTGAATGTGATTTTAATAAAGATGAATAAAATGATGATGTGACAGAAATTTCTGCATGTATATACAATCACATTTCATTGTTATGACAACTTATACGGGAGTGCATGAGGAAGTGGTGGTATTATTTGCATACTTTAGCAAACAGGACAATTATAATTTTTTATTGTTATCGTAGCATTTACAATTTACTTGTTTAACCTTTTCATTAATAGGGACCAAAGCTACATGTAGGTGCATTGTCTGTACCTGTACCCTAATCACCATTATTCTAATAATGGCTGCCATTGCATTAACATTTCTTTTCCTCTACAAGAACACTCATTCTTCTGATGCTCAGAATATCAGTGTGTACAATGGCTATGTAACCTCTATCTACTACGATCAATTTTATGTCAATGAAGTGAATCTTATTTCCAATAGCTCAGCTACAGCAAATGTCTATGTCATCCCTAAGTCTCAGTTATCATACATTCCTGTGGTGCTTCCTGAAAAGCAAATAGACAAGAGAAATTCTACTTTTTCTCAAAGGTTCGAACTGTATTACGACCGAAGTGAAAACAATCTTATATGTAATACAGTTTGCGAATTGAATTTTAGATTCGAGTTACAGCAAAACGGAGTTGTTTTAGGCTGCCCGGCACAACTTTTTTTGTATGACAACAAAGCAGACTTAAAAATTTTCATAGCAAATGAGCCTTATGGCTCAGTTGGTGACCCTGTTGCTCAAACTGATTGTCTTCCTAAAACAGGTGTAGTGAATAAAACATTCCATCTACCTCCTAACAAACTCTATTACATTGGTTGGTACGTTGCTAAAAATGTGGGCTATACCATCTGGCTATCAGCTAATCTAACAAGAATCAATATTAGTGGACTGAATGAGGACTGCAGTGTTTCCTCACAACACACTACCTGTCCAATAACACATACTAAGTATCCACACAAAAAGGAGAATATATCACTACTTTTTAACACCACAAGTACAACAATGATGGATGTTAATGTAACTCCTGTTTTAGTACAGTGGAATCTCCAACGTCTAACTGGTGTATCTGCTCCTTCTTGCATAGGAGTAGTAGTAATGATGGTAGCTGTCTTTGTTTGGTTCTATTATTGTATGATAAGAACTGTTGCTTGGAATGGATACATTACAATAGCTTAAATTACTTTTTGTTCAAATGTTTACTGTTTTTGTAATTGTTGTATTTCAAATTTTAAAAATGAAGTTTTTTCAAAAAAAAGAATTACTCATAAATTTTTTCATGCAATAGGTACAATTTTACATTTTATTGTCACTATTATCAGTTTACAGTTTTTGCAGTTTTACTCAATGACTACTTCAATATTTTGTTATACGTTTGTCATTGCAATCAGTGACATAAATATATCCATCCTTATCCAGTGCTATACCATATGGGTTAGATACTGAGATTAATTTGACTTGTTTCCTGTCAGGACACAAAGCATTAAGATAAGAGGTGCCATTATTATAAACTGATACAAAGATATATCCTTCATCATCAATAGCAATACCATCAGGATCATTAAAGTTACCAGCTGGATTATTGTATGTATCAAGACGAGTTTTACCATCAGGAGAGAAGACTTGAACATGATGCTGATCATAAATGATAACGTGTATCTTTCCTTCATTATCAACTGCTACATCAGATGCAGCACTATCACACTGTATGACTTGTACAAATGTACCATCTTCTTTAAATACTTGTACTCTTTTGTTGCTGTAATCAGCCACAAATATATTACCTTTACCATCAGTAGACATACCTTCAGGACCAGAGAGTTGTCCATTTCCATTACCTTTACTACCAAACTGACCAATATACTGACCAGTAGTAGCTGAGAAATACTGCACACGATTAAGATTATAATCAGACACATAGAGCCTGTCTCCTACCAGCAATAAACCCCAAGGATATTCAAACTGTCCATTACCATTACCTTTAGATCCAATCCTTCTTACTGCAGTACCATCCTCACTAAATACCTGAACAAACCCATCATCATAACTACTAGCATATACTTCACCATTAGTATGAACAGCAACACCATAAGTACCATTCTCCACATTAAAGGATCTCTGGTTAGTTAGTGTTATATATATACATATGTGTGCATGTATATGATAGGATCCATTATTCTCTAGGATAATCCTGGTGCTAGTTTTGCTGCATTGACTGCTGTCTTTCATCCACCAAATGCCAGTAAAGTTGATATCAGTCTCTATCTATCACCTTCTATTGAGAGGTAACTTACTAGTACTATAATACTTTTAGTGTACTATGATAATACATGTACATAAATTGTACATGTACACTATACATGAAACTAAAATAAAAAAGCTTGTGAAACTAAACAGTATTAATTTAAATTATATATTCTTCTTTTAATGTTTTAGGATATTGGGTAGTGCTGCTAATATTAAGCTTCCTAGTTGGAACAGTGAGGACTCTTACCTCATGGACTATGTCCCTAATGTACACAAAATACTCCAAGAAAAGGTTTGGAGGATAATAATGTAGAAATTATACCAATATAATAAGTACTGTAGCATATTTTAAGCAACTTAAGTTAAATCAAGCGTATTATGAATTTATTATTATATGTATTATGTACTCTTAGTTAATAATTGTGTAGCTGATAATATTTTGGTTCTATTTTAAAGGTTGAAGGTATAGTACAGAACTTTGTAAGGCGTAAGGAGTACATAGCAGCACTGCTGGGTTTAATGGGGCAGTCAGTACTGGAGTATGATACCGAGAGCTACATGAAGATTGCTTTTCTTTTTGAGTCAAATCAAGGGTTTTGCTTCATTGCACACTGTAAGCTATGAACTACATATAAAGTACATGTACAAATGTACATACATTTATGTACATGTGTCATTGTGTGTATAATTGTGTACATAAGTGATGTTATTGTTATTATTTTAGTAAATTTGACCGAAGCTTTTCCCAGTGAAGTCCCCATTCTCTCTCTCTACTCTATCTATCATAAATATGATGGACGACCATTTCAATACATATTGGAGGGTATGCCTTATAGTTCTCATTGGGACGCTGAAGAGAAAGCATGGAGAATGAAGCAAGTCTTTTCTTCTCTCTCTCTGCTATCTTTCTATTTTCTTATGATCTATGTATTTGTGTCACTGTTTTCGTTCAATCTCTCTCCTTCCCAATAGGACCCACATTGCTCAAGTTATTCCAAAGTTTATGGAGATTTGTAGAACATCAGGTGAACTTTTATAGTAACACATTTTTGTGCTAATTATCTTATCACTTCCCACACTACTAATTATTCTTAATTTCTCTAGTAATTCAAAAAATAAAATTTTGTTCACATCACATGCACTAGTTTATTCCTTTTTGCTGCAATCTCTACTGCAGACTGCAGTTGTTGGTGAACTCACGCTATCAATGCTATAGGAAAAAAGATAATGATCACTACATAATTATACTTTGTATATAAACAATGACTCACGTGACAAAGTAGTTGCAAAACATATCCTGAATCACTTGTTTTACAACATATCCAACTTCAGTTTCTCCATTACAAATATTATGAGTAACAGAGATGTTGATGACTGGCTTGAAGTCGCTTGAAAGCGATTTAATATTATATGACTTAACAGAGCCATATAGTGTAGGGATGTGCTCTTTAACAATTATGTTAACATCGGGGGAACCGATGCAATCGAATTCATCTCTCTACAAAGGACTGATATGAGCTTGCTTGTATAGCTACATTACATATACTTTTGATATCTTGGAAGCAAGGTCAGGGAAATTTGTGGTATTAATAATATTCACCCACAAACCTTCTAATTCTTCGTTAAATGTAAGTGTGACATCAATGAAATGTGGAGCAGTATTTGCAGGCTCTGTGGGAACAAAAATTATCAGTTTATATAAACAATGTACAATTGTACACTACTACACTTTTACTTTCAAAGGGTGAGCGGCAAGGAAATAGCTTAATACATCCGTCTTTGAAGCACTTCTTGAGCTCTGCTGCAACACTTTCAATCTCTTCCTTTGGACCACAGAGTTTGAAAGAGCTGAAGCTAAATGTCTCTTCGTGACTCCACTCGATATTCGAGTAGATAGGCACAAGTTTTTTCAACTTGTCACTGATGTCGCCGTCTTTAACCCAAACGTAACTTTCACTAGATTGCTCGCCTTTTGGTGTACCACTACTGCTGCTTCTGCAGTAATGAGGAATCCTGCTGCTCAACAAGAAAGACCTTCGGAGAAATCTATGCATCCTGATACTCCAATCATTTGCGTGGGTTGGTCAAAATGACAAATTTGAGAAGGTGTGGCTAATTATCCGATGATTTTGTTATGACGTCATTAAACAGTGTGGCTGACATGATTCAGCTGATTTCTTAG
>NW_003546533.1:14162-18789 GCF_000090795.2 Amphimedon queenslandica
ACTCCATCACAACTAGCAACACTTTCCTTTAATGCTTTACGTGCTGTGTCACCTTCATCAAGGTAATCATTGTAATTGTGACTTTTATGCTTTACGTTAAGACAAATTTGACAAACCAATTTATTGCAATCCTTGCAATAGTACGTCAGCTTTTGGTCTAAATGTCGTGCACAGTAAACTGCCTCATGCTTAATAGCAGGCAATTCTACAGATTCCTTTGTTTCTAGACCGATTAGCTTGTGATCGGCTTTTTTCTTGCTTCGTTTATGACTTTTTTTACAATGCTCACACAGGAACAGGCCACAATCACAGCAATACACTACAGCTGCATCACTGGAATCATCAACGCTACATTTATCACACGATATTGCTTCTTTGCTATCAATTTTCTTTTTGATCGAAGCCTCTCTTGATTTATGTTCAAACCAAAGGTTTTGAGTGAGGCCTTCAATTTTACCATCAGGTAAATTAACGCTAGTGTCACACGTTGGACACTTTAATGAGGTATCAGCACTACCTTGCTTCTCTTTAGCTTTTATTAGACACTTCTTACAGAATGAGTGAAGACAGGGAAGCATGAGGGGGTCAGTGTAATACTCTGAACAAATCTCACAAGTCATACTTACAGTAACGGTTGGACTTTTGTTTCCCATTTCCTATGAATAAAATAAATTATCACAATACCACTGAGTCTGAAGTATGTTACTTTAAGAATTGTTCTTACTTCTTAGTCAAGAGAATAGACTCCAAGCAGCTAGCCGCACCTTAATTTAAAGTGGGCGGTTTCACTGGTTACTCAATACAGCATCCGCCCACAGTCACACATGGCGTTCAATGGTGATGCTGGTTTCAAGGTCTCAGTGGAATCACTCCATACTACCAGAGTCAAGGAGATCAACTATGATGGAGAAGAGATATATGAAGGGTAACAGTCTATAATAATAGATCTACAGAATGTAATTAATTGATTACGTGTTATTTTTGACTCTTTAATTTTGATTGGGAATTCTAAATTAAAGTGACACAAGTTAATAACATAAAATACTTAAAGCATGCAAAAGATGCAGTTATGTGTACAATGTACACTAAAATTGTTATTTTTTCACTGTACATGCATGTATGTGTACTTATTTGTAGGAGACCTTCTCTCTCAGAAACTAAGTGAATTAGCTCAACATTACAGTATAACAGTAATGGGTACTGTAGTATGAAGCAACTTTAAAAATTTGTAAAAACTAAAAACTCTAATTTTTATTGGAATCAGCTCAAACTTACTACAAAACATGAGAACATGTATATGCATCAGGAAAAATTATAAAAGAGGAAAATTCTCACCTTTTCATTTTTGCCAAAAATTGGCTCCTGACACTGTACTATAGTACAGGGATTTTTACCCGATTTTGGAGCAACTTTAAAAATTTATAAAAAATCCATATTTGATCAGAATCAGCTCAAACTTTCTACACAACATAAGAACATGTATATGCATTAGAAAAAAATTATAAAAGGGGAAATTTTCACCCTTTCATTTTTGGCCAACGACTTTGGCCTGATTTTTAAGTAACTTTAAAATTTGTAAAAAATCTAATTACTATCGGAATCAACTCAAACTTGCTACACAGCATGAGAATATGTACATGCATGCGTACTAAAAAATAATAAAAATGAAGAATTCTCTCCAAGTCATTTTTGATGAATCTTTACTATCATTATTTATTGCAGCTGGTTCAATATATGCTCAGTCAGTTCAGTTTGAGGTTCATAAAGGAATTGAAGGTACTAATGATATACTGTCAGTAGTGGTACCTCAAGAATTAAGAGGAAGGAGTGAAGTAGTTATATTCCTAGCAGACAGACCTATTAAAGGTAATGGTATGTCACATGACTATCACATGATTGTATATGTCATCTATGTGTACATGTTGATGTGGTTTTTGTTCCAGAGGTTGTTTCTCTTGATTCTTTGTTGCCATCTTGTTTCATTGAGCTTCATAAGCAACAGTTGATGTTAGCGCTCCATGGGAGCAGATACTTAAATCAGCTCAAAATGTGCTCTTCAATGAAGAACTGTTTGCACAGGTATAATACTGTACTATAATAATTAATGTATTTGTATTAATTTGGTTTAGATTGTACAATCATTTGTGATGGGGAACTTGTATTATATAATGTGAAACTGCACAAGAGGAAAGGTTAGAAAGATGTAACGAGATTACTAGAATATACAAAGTTTTACTAGGTCATGACTAGTGGGTGGGTCATTGAACCTTATCGCTATAAAGAAAAACTACTGACACAAGTCACGTATCTTGTACAGGGGTGTGGTTGTGGGTGGAGTCAAACATGACGTACATTGAATAGGTTGATATGGGAGGAGTACCAGCAACACTGGTTAATATTGTGTCAAGACGTCAGCCATTAGCAGTTGCATATTTACGTGATTATTTAGAAACAACTAGTTTAAATTCAAATAGAAATGGAAGAGAGAGTAGACCCAGTTTATTATCAGGTACTGATTCACCTAGTGATCTAACTATGATGTATAAAACATATGTATAATGTATTATAGTGTACACTAGGAACATGTGTATGTACTAGTATATGATGATGATGATGATATTTTGAGATTTTCTACTTTTTCTTTATTTTCAAAATTTTGAATCAAATTAATCTATTGATAACAATAATAATTAATAGTCACTTAAAGTAGAGAGGAGAGAGAAAGGGGGAGGGAGAGAATTGTGTGTGTTTGAAGAGAGATGGAAGGGAAAAGAGATAGAAAAAGACAAAACAAAAACATCATTTTATACAAGAAATTGTAAGATTATTTTTCTATACCTAGTTTATTTGAATGATTACTTTAATATTTTGTTATACCTTTGTTATCATATTCAGCAACATAAATATATCCATCCTTATCCAGTGCTCCACCCTTTGGAGTAGATAATCCTGAGATTAATTTGACTTCTTTCCTGTCAGGACTCAGTACGTGAAGATAGTCATTGTGATGTGATAAAAAGATATATCCTTCATCATCAATAGCAATACCATAAGACCGGCCATTACTGTATGTATCAAGATGAGTTTTACCATCAGGAGAGAAGACTTGAACATGATTGAGATTGTAAATGGTAACGTGTATCTTTCCTTCATTATCAACTGCTACATCAGTTGCTCTACCATCACATTGTATGACTTGTACAAATGTACCATCTTCTTTAAACACTTGTACTCTACTGTTGACATAATCAGCTACTAATATATTACCTTTACCATCAGTAGACATACCACGAGGATTAGAGAATTGTCCATTTCCATCACCTTCACTACCAAACTGACCAATATACTGACCAGTAGTAGCTGAGAAATACCGCACACGATGAAGATTATTATCAGACACATAGAGCCTGTCTCCTACCAGCAATAAACCCCATGGGTATTGAAGCTGTCCATTACCATAACCTTTAGATCCAATCCTTCTTACTGCAGTACCATCCTCGCTAAATACCTGAACAAACCCATCAATGCAATTACCAGCAAATACTTCACCATTAGTATGAACAGCAACACCATAGGTACCCTTCCCCACATTAAAGGATCTCTGGTTAGTTAGTGTGGTATAGTCTCTTGATGCTTTTACTGACAGTTGATAAGGACTACCTTTAATATGGTGACCACTTATAGTCACTGATAGTTCATATCCACCAATACTTTGAGGTGTGCATGATACAATGGCTGTGTTGTTATCATTAACTATAACAACTCTACCCTCCTCTTTACTACCATCACTTTTGATAAAGGAACCCTTTAAATAGCTTGCTGCTTTATCAATGCCTGCTGGTAGAGACACTTTGAATTTTCTTTCTTTCTTTACTGTTGCCAGTGGAATAGCTAACCCACTATCAATGGAATAAATGACTGGATCAGCTTCAAAAAAACTGCCAAATTTATGAATCTCATCGCTAATAGCAGTAGTATCAAGGCATGTGAAAACTACTTTTCTATACTCTATTTCTAGAGGTAGTTTCTTATACTCTTCAATGCATTCCTCTAGTTGATTGGTGATTAGCTTCTTAACACTCAGAACTTCACCTGGATCAGTACGCTCACTCACTGATGATGCAAGATGACGACCATGAGAAACCTGTTTTACCAGTTTACGAAACCCGTCCAACTGCTTCTCGACAGAATTCCTCTTAGCATTAGCAATCTCTTCTGTCTCCATTAGTAGATCATTGCATCTCTTATCTAAAACAGCTTTAAGCTCTTCAAACGTTTCCTTGATTTCCTGCCTTACTTCTTCTTTATGTGTTGCTATCTGCTCTAGCATCTTCTCTCCATTAGCAATAGCTTCAGTGACTGGAGGAATGACACCATCACAACTAGTAACACTTTCCTTTAATGCTTTACGTGCCGTATCACCTTCATCTATGTACTCAACGCAATTATGATCTTTATGCTTAATAGGAAGGCAATTACGACAAACTAATTTTTCACATTCTTTGCAATAATACAGCAGCTCTTCTCTTGGGTGTCGTGGGCAATAGACTGGCTGCTGTGCTGTGACAGGCAGTTCTTCAATGACTCTCTCCTTTCCCATGTCAACCAGTTTGTGTTGACTCGTGAT
>NW_003546533.1:19554-21319 GCF_000090795.2 Amphimedon queenslandica
TAAACTGTAATTGCTGCTGCTTCAAATGTAACTTTGCTTGTACTGCTGCCTCTTCAGAGCGTTCAGAGCCTAGTTCTTTTGTTTGTCTATGAGCCCCGCCCTTGTTTGCGTGATTTTTGTTGCTAACACCCCCGCAATTTTAATTGGTCTTGATCCGCCCACAAGTCACACATGGCGTCCAATGGTGATGCTGGTTTCAAGGTCTCAGTTGAATCACTCCATACTACAAGAGTCAAGGAGATCAACTATGATGGAGAAGAGATATATGAAGGGTAACAGTCATTTATTATAATAATACAGAATGTAATTAATTGAGTAGATGTTATTTCATTATTTTCTTGATTTTCATGACTATATAAATTTTAATTGGGAATTCTAAATTAAAGTGACATAAGTGAAAAGCATAAAAATACTTATAATAGCATGCAAAATTAATGATGCGTAGATTGTACACTAGAATTGTTATTTGGCACTGTACATGCATGTATGTGTGTTTATTTGTAGGAGACCTTCTCTCTCTCAGAAACTAAGTGAATTAGCTCAACATGTTGACTTTAGAGAAGAGAGAGCTGATGATGATAGTGACAGAGAAGGAGGAAGGAAGAAACAAGAGGAGGAGGAGGAGGAGGGAGTTTCTGGTCCTACAACTAAGAAACCAAGTCATCGCTGGCCATGGGAATTCACACACTCAAAACTCAAGTACATAAATACATGAATTTGTATAAACAAGAGTATGAATCATGTATCAATGTATTGCATACATAAAGGATAGTTAAACTTTATTATTAGTTTTGTGTTTATTGCAGGCAAGCATTGACTGAAGTTAGTGTACTGTCTGATGTGTTACAAATTGTTCATAATCATCATCAATACTTGTCATTGGATCCAGTTTATGTTAATAAGAAATACACATTACCTCCTTCATATCAATACCAAATTAAAAAGAAGGTTAGCTTCTCATGATTTGTTACTTTACTCAGTTATGCATGCACAATACATGTACCTCAATATAGAAGATTATAAAGGCATAGTATTGGGCATAGTGTGAATGTACTATTCCTTTACCTGTATTGTGTTTAATATAATTAGATACACAGATCAATAGGAGTTCTTTTAGTGAGCTTTGTCCCTATTAGATTGATACCGTAGGTCGGGATATATTCGCGGCTGCAATTATTCGCTGTCATAAAAAAATTTCAATTAAAAACCATGGAAACTGTTAGAGCGTTGCTATGACAATTAAGACCACGTGTTTAGTGTTGAGCTATTCATCTGTTCTTTAGCAGCTATAGTGGAGCCATTCACCAATAGCGAGTCCTTCTCTATCTGTTAACTTCTTGTATGGACTGCTACCTCAGAGCTCTTTCAGCCTCTTTGCTGCAAATTGTTGCTGGTCCGAGTGCTGCACTGGTGATGTTAAACCACGCCCAAGTCAATAAACACTAACTAGAATAGGTGGAGAGTCCCAAAATACGGCGAGGCACTAGTTCTGAAAAGAACTGGTAAAGCAGCTCCAAAGAGACCAAGGCTTAGTAACACAAGAAGAACAACAGCTGAAGAACACTGCAGCAAGGTGCTTTTCTTCACTATCGCACCGTTTTCAATTAAAATAACACCTCGGTTTCCATGGTTTTTAATTGAAATTTTTTTATGACAGCGAATAATTGCAGCCGCGAATATATCCCGACCTACGGTATCAATCTAATAGGGACAAAGCTCACTAAAAGAACTCCTATTGATCTGTGTATCTAATTATATTAAACAC
>NW_003546533.1:22253-39114 GCF_000090795.2 Amphimedon queenslandica
ATGGTATGTCACATGACTATCACATGATTGTACATGTCATCTATGTGTACATGTTGATGTGGTTTTTGTTCCAGAGGTTGTTTCTCTTGATTCTTTGTTGCCGTCTTGTTTCATTGAGCTTCATAAGCAACAGTTGATGTTAGCTCCATGGGAGCAGATACTTAAATCAGCTCAAAATGTGCTCTTCAATGAAGAGCTGTTTGCACAGGTATAATACTGTACTATAATAATTAATGAATAAATATGATTGTTACTTGCGGTTTTTATTTTATTTATTTTAGTTAGCAAAGGAAGCTTTTGATCAGCGGTCTAGCCTTCAAGGTGAAGTGCTTACTGACAGAATCAATATACCAGTTAGTTAATACAATAGCAATTCTTGTTTAGCTACCATTATATTGCTATTATTATTATTATTATAGTTGACTACTAAGGTTTGGCTCTCTGTTTTATTAGTGAGGGAATATGATAGAGACAAGAAGAATGATAAGGTGGTAATAGTGTGTGTGTATTGTTATTATTATAGTACCATAGTACCTAGAATGAAAATAAAATTATGCATACATGTATCTATGCTTAAAAGATATAAGTACCGGGTGTTTATTTGAACATTTATGATACATGTAATAATGCTACTTATCATAAGTTAATTTATCACTTAATTGTATTGTTACTTGATACTTTATCACAGGCTCCTCCTCCTGATTCCCTCCCTTCTCCTAACTGGGAGCTAACCGTCTCTTTCAAACAATTACTGAGAGCCAATCATCAGTATATTGCCATGCCACGCCCACCACGCCCCTCAAACGCCAGACCGTACATCAGTCAGGAGATGAGGGAGGCTGGAGCATCAGCTTACAGTACAGCTGCTTTGAAACAACTAGAATATGAGTGAGTTACTGTACTGTATAGTGGGAAATTTTGGAGAGAATTAAATTTGGGCAAATTCAGAGTTTTTTATAGCCATTTACCAAAATAAAATTCACCATTTTCAGCCATTATACGCATGCTCAATGGCACATGGCCAATTCGCCAATCACTTAGCAATTTGACAAATTTAACTCCCTCCAAAATTTCCTACTATACAGTATGTACCTGTAGTATAGGCAGTGGAACGGTACTTTTAATGTACTGTATAGTGGGCATATTTTGTCTGGAAAAATGTTTGTTTTAAGCAGGATTAGAGATTTTCGTTCTTAGCAGCTATTTTGCACACATGGCATTGAAGAAATGCCTTTTTTTGTTTGGAAAATATTCGTTCCACAAGAAACGAGAATAAAAAGAACGAAATTAAACTCTGACGGAATATACCCGCTATACTTTATTGGTTATAGATTAATTTTTAGAAAAATACGAGATCGTTAAAATCTAATGTCATTACAATTTTTAGTTACTCAATTTTTAACAAGCTTCTTAAAATGGCAAGACACATTGATGCCCAAGGAAAGTGAGTTGTATTACTATAAAAAATAGCCTCTTCATTTTTATTCATGAAATCTATTTAAAATTTAAAATTTTATTTTCTATTTATTTCCAGGGTTCATAATTGGTTGACTGAGCTCTCTAAAGCCAGTATTGATCCAATACTGACGGTAGTTCTTATTCCGTCTCTCTCCCTCACTTCAACAACATTTGCTGTAGCTTATACGAGCCACTCTGTCCCTTACAAGTAATGCAATACTTAACTTTTTATGTTAGAAAATAATTAACATAAGCATCCTTAAACATTTGTGAATATTTGGCCAAAAATAGCTTCGAATTTGGCACAAGACCTTTTCAGCTATTATAGCCAATTTCTTCTCTAAATTATTTTTCTCGTACGTACAAAACATGTACATGTACATACATCAGGTACTTATCAATGCCCTTATGCTATAGAGGAAGTTTGAGATCATCCGCACACACATGTGTGTACATGTACATGTACATCTATTATTGATTGATGTGATTCAGTTAGTAAAAGCTGTTATGAATAAGGCATTGTACATGTAACATAGTCCAACTCTTATTTATTATTAACTTCTATCATTATTAATACTTTAGTTGGAGGCTTGATATAACGCTAAGTGATGGTGTCATCACCTGGACTCAGAAACCAGACGGACAGCTAATGTCGGTACCAGTTGATAAGGAAAGACTATTAGGAGCTCTGAAACGCCAAGTACATATAAAATTTATTTTGTTTATTTATTTATTTGATAATGTACATATTTCTTTTATATGTATGCATGTACTTTTTTTCATAGACTTTGCTTTTATTTCTTTCCTTACTACATTCAGGCTGTCCTGTACATTTTAAAGGCGATAGACCAAATAGCATTTGGCAAGAAATGGTGCAAGCTACTAGAGTCCACTCTACCTAATCCATCACTGATACTCATGAAGCAAAAACTACTAACATCCCTTGCCTCTAGCATACTGATTGAATCACCAAAAGGAACAAGGTATAGTAATGAGAATGGGATAGCCCCTGTAATTATATCATTCATTTATTGTATGTATAGGTTGGAGCTACTAATAGAGTATGGTCAAGTTATAGCTAGTATTAGCACTGCTACTCATTCTCTTACTGAGGAAGATATTGATACAGAGCATAGACCCAGTCAACAGTCGAATATCATTACACTCTCAGCTGCTAGTAACAGCGGAGCTGGTTTATTGAGTGGTGTTATTAAACTGATGGAGTCACTGAACTGAGCAACGATCATGTATTGATTAGTTTCTCATTTTGTGTTTTTAAAAAACTTTGCTGTAGAATGACAGCTTTGTAATGCTTGAAAATTTAGTTTCATGACAAAGTTGACTGATTTCATTAGTACTTTTTATCAGTTTATCCTGGGTGTGGTAACTGTGGTTGAAATTAAAGATAATTATTTTTGCTGCAAGAAGAGGGAGAGATGTTTGATATTTTCTTTGAATATCTTTCTGATCTATTCAGTTTTCCTGTGGACAGGGTAAGTCTATAGCCTCAATTGTCTCTGGTATTTATCAGTCGCTCTAGGTCCGCTATGTGACACTGTTCCTTGTATCTTTTCCATTGGCTAGTCTCCTCCGTATTGTTCTTCATTATTCATACACTAGTCCTACCATCAGACACACTGTATCTGCTCTACTCGGCCTCCTCTTTGGATGGATGTGCTTTCAATGGTACCTTATCAACAAAATAAATCATAATGCTTTTTTTTGTAGGCAGGTATTTTATCTGATAGGGTTTGTATCAGTTGGTTACATATTACTAATCACACTACCACCAACCATTGTACAAAGGTGAGTTTGACAGTATAAACTTTACTACATTTCTTTTGTCCCTCCCCCTCCCTCCCTCTCTCTCTCTCACTAGATATTCAATGATATATGCTCTCATTGGTATTAGTACTGGACACATTTATCGTTTAATAACTGATTATGGAGGATACACTCTTGACTTTACTGGGTAAGTACATGGGCCAATACAGTACATGTACATCCTATTATACAATTGATGCATTAATGTAACACACAATAGCTTAATATCAAGTACTTACATTCACTTGTACTATAATACCTCTTTCCCTCTCACTTCCTTCCTTTAGTCCACTGATGCTGCTGGTTCAAAGGGTCTCCTATGTTGCTTATGCTTATCATGATGGTTAGTATTATGATTTTGTATATACAATATACCAAGCAATAATTATTACTAAAGCAATATCTTAGTAATGTTAGTATGTATATGCTGCCAGTTAGTATGATAGTCCTGGCAAAATAGAAGTCTTATTGCATGTTTATTTTTGGTTACATGGCTTATATATGTGTGTTCCATACTTAATCACATTTTACGCTTTTTTGTGTATATGTGTATATTAGGAGTAGCAAGGGATGAAAAGGATCTCAGTGATGATCAAAAGAAACTGAAAATTAGGTAAAGTATTACAGTACATGTACATGTACGTTTACAATTGTACAATTGTACATGTATTTATAGCACTGTTGATATGATATACAGTATATGATGCAGGGTTTTCCACAAAGTATGCTATACAGCTTTTTGAGCAACTTTAAAAATTTGTAAAAAATTTAATTTTGATCGGAATCAGCTCAAACTTGCTACACAACATTAAAACATTTATATGTATCAGAAAAAATTATAAAAATAAAGAATTCTCTCCTAGTCATTTTTGGCAAAATTTGGCCAAATACCCTGTACTATAGTACAGGTACTTTGGCCCAATTTTTGAATAGCTTTTAAAATTTGTAAAAAAATCTAATTTTTGTAGGAATGAGCTCAAACTTGCTACACAACATAAAAACATGTATGTGTATCAGAAAAAATTATAAATATACTGATTTCTCTCCTAGTCATTTTTTGACAAAATTTGGCCATACAAAATGCCTTGTACTAGGTGATTCCTTGACCAGTTTTGAGTAACATAGATTGTATTGACAAGAAGCTGAGCACTGTGAACCCTGACTACATATACATGTACATTGTATATACTTAACCTATAGCAACCAAGTCTTGTGTATACTTTCTATACATCATTGAAACTGAAACTTAATCAAACTGCTACTTTCTATTGTCAAACGTTTGATTGCTTATTCTTTTTTAGTTCCATACCGTCTCTTTTGGAGTATTTCAGTTATAACTTTAGTTTCATGACTTTCCTTGCTGGCCCGACTGTTGCTTATAAAAATTATGATGACTTCATAACTGGAGCAAATTTTACTCAAGCAACCAATAATAAAGTCAGTAATGATAATAATTACCTTAAGCCTACTATTTTTAGTGTCTACTAAATTTAGCTATAATATTAGCGAGAGAGCTTTAAACCGGTAAATTAAATAGACACCAAAATAATTATTATTCATTATAATGGTTATTATTATTTTATAGTTAATTTGGTTAAAAACGCTAAAATTAGTAACGCTAAACATGACTTTTGCTGATTTCGCTAAAATTAGTAGACGCAAATAATAGTAGGCTTAAGGTATCATGTAACTGTAACTGTGTTGTGTCCAGTCTTGATTGCACACTAACTTATAAATGATGATGAAGTGAATATCTTAAAATTAACTCTTTCCTATTCTCTATAGTCTACCACAGAGCCTAGTCCACTCATTCCAACATTAAAGACATTTCTCCTCAGTATGACAGCTCTTAGTATCGTTGCCATTGGTTCATCGTGGACTGATACCAGTCTACTGTTAGGTAAAAGAGATAAGGAAAATGTACAGTGTTAACATGTAGAATACAATGTATATGGTATACCATTTTTATACATCATTCATCTTAATGTACATGTAAGCTAGTAACTACGTATAGCGAAATGATATGCATGTACATGTAGACATAAAGAATATAGCATAATGAGTTTTTATTATTATTATCATTATTATTATTATTTTATTTATTTTTATTTTTATTATTATAGATCCTAGTCTACAGTTACCCAGGCGATTATTCAACACGTTATTATTCTGTATTGTGACAAGGTCCCCATATTACTTCTCTTTCCTGATTAGTAAGCCAATTAATGCATACACACACACACACCTACTGTACATGAACATGTAATGCTAGAGTTTATTATACCAGTATGTACTAAAGTAGCAGATAATGGATTCACTCATTCATCATGTTTGTGGTACTATTATTTTTATTTATTAGTTTTTATAGGAATTTAAGTTTAGCATTTTGAAAATGTACATGTATGTTTTAGTGATCCCTAACAAAACTTTGTACACTTGTTAGACATAATGGACAAATACTTGTGTTTTTAATTTACCATTTCTAACCTTATCATTCCTTAATAGCTGAGACTGCATGTAATGCTGGTGGTTTAGGATTCACTGGTTACGATAAAGAAGGGAGAGAAGTCTGGGACTTGGCTAAGAGCATTAACTTTAAAGGCTATGAGTTTGGAGCTAATCCTAGGGAAATGATAATGTCTTGGAATATGAAGACTGCCCTTTGGATTAGAAGGTATGAAAGTAGCAAGCAACACCATTTAGTGAATGGTACTTATATTTTACATTTCTATTTGTTTTAAATTTTACTGAATAGTAATTATTTTTGTTCTTTTAGGGTGTTTTACGAGCGTGGAGCATCAGTTATACAGGCAAATGTTGTATCAGCCCTGTGGCATGGTTTCTATCCTGGCTACTATTTATCGTTCACCATGGTAGCATTTGGATCAATCACCGGGCGTAAGGTACCCTAGTTACTGTACATAAAATGGGAAGTTAATTTTTTGTTCATTTTAGCAAAATTTAATGTAACTCTACCAAAATTTTTGTATTTGTCATACAGTTTATACAAGTACAATAGTACATAAGTGATAACCACAATCATGCAACCCATGATAGATTTTACAAAAAACACTGGATATAAGCCCACAGCCAGCTCTACTGTAAGACATTACTTTGAAGGGATGTACCTACAATTTTTGAATGGGTCATTAATATTAGTAACCCTGAAAAGTTAATTATTAATTTAATATAATGTTTATAATTGTCACATATTTACATTGTAATTTCTACTCTTTAGTTGAGGTATTTACTCTGGCACAGGTTCCAGTCGCCACGCTATGTTAAGATACTTTATGACATATCATCAACAGTGTCGACTGTCTTGTTTAGAGAGTTCATTCAAGTCACATTCTTATTGCTAACAATAGAAAATATATTGACCTATTGGAGGTACAGTCAATACATCTATTATTTATTATGCATACGGTATGTTATGCTTACAGTATCGGTATGATAAGAACTGTTTTAGTGAAATACCCTTCCATTCTATTAGTCTTTCCCTGTAAAAGTAACTTGCATAAGTACATCAAAACAACCAATGCCCATTCATTTTAATACACACTCTTTATTATAGAGTAGAGTCTGGTATGTTAGGACATGTGGTATTATGGGACACTGCCTATAATTTTGAAGATGTCCTTGAAATTTTGTCCCTCATAAATTTCTGCATTTACTGTACATATTGTACCCTAGTACCGTATAGCCGCTTAATTTTGAGGGTACAACTTTCGCTGTTTTCGCGGATTTTCCGTATTCGCGAAAGTTAATTCCGTGAAATATCCGTATTGCCCATAAACACATGTGCTTTAAAACAAGAACCGCAAAAGTTAATTCGCGAAAAAAGACTTGTGGCCTGATTCGCGAAAGTTTATTGCCTCGAAACTTTGTGGCTATACGGTAATACTACCATATGGTGATAATATTATGTACTTATGTTGTTTTTGTTGTTGTTGTCATTGTTGTTGTTGTTTTTGTTTAGGCATTTGTATTTTGCTCCATTCTTTATTTTACTTTTCACGGCTCTTGTCCTGCCCGACAAGAAAAGACAAAAGAAGTCGGAATGAATAGATAATATGTATTTAAAAAAACTATTTTTGAGATCAATTTATTTCAAAGTAAACTCAAAAATATTTATTATTCCTTCTGTTTTGTTTTGCTTATTTTTTTCATGACATTTTTAAAGTGTCAAATACCATTCTTAATAATTAGATGGGCGTGGTATATCAATTAAAATAATATTAGTTTGCTGCTTAGCAACTTTATCTCGCATTTGAGGGGTGAGATGTTCTTTGAATATTTTTCTGATCTGTTGGGTTTTCCTGTGGACAGGGTAAGTCTATAGCCTCAATTGTCTCTGGTATTTATCTGTCACTCTAGGTCCGCTATGTGACACTGTTCCTCGTATCTTTTCCATTGGCTAGTCTCCTCCGTGTTGTTCTTCATTATTCATACACTAGTCCTACCATCAGACACACTGTATCTGCTCTACTCGGCCTCCTCTTTGGATGGATATGTTTCCAATGGTACCTTATTAACAAAATTATTATTATTATTTATTTATTTATTTATTATTATTATTATACATCAATGCTTTTTTTGTAGGCAGGTATTTTATCTGATAGGGTTTGTATCAGTTGGTTACATGTTACTAATCACACTACCACCAACCATTGTACAAAGGTGAACTGTTTGATTTCTTTTTAGTTGCAAAATAGATTTAAATAAATTGAAAAGAAAAATCTCATTATTTTACCTACAGAGCCCATAGAAATTCTCTGATCTTTGTTATTATCATAAGTTTATAACTATGTTTGTTTTTGTAAGCATAATTATACAAATGCATGTACATGTATTGTGTGATGGATTATATGATCCATTTAATATCAATTGCCTTTTATGATGTGTTAGTTTGATATTAATCAATTATTAGATTATCTGTGTTATTTTTAAAATGGCTCCAAATAGATACACTGTACATGTATCTTTTACAAGCTTTTAAATAGTTATTATTGTACATGTAGCTTTTACCTGCCCCTTGGACTTACTTATAATTATTTTGTTAATATCATAGCACTAGCCTAATAGGACAAATTGCACATTTTAACCTGATACATTCTACATAGGGAAGGCATTATGTGAATATACTGTACAGAAGGAAATTTTGGAGGGACTAAATTTTGGCGAATTGCTAAATTTTGGTGATTGGCGAATTTGTGGCCACGTGCCATTGAGCATGCGTATAATGGCTCAAAATGGCGAATTTTTATTTTGGCAAATGGCTATCAAAACACCAAATTCGCCAAATTTAACTACCTCGAAAATTTCCTTCCATACGGGGTAGTCTGTTTGCCTGCCTGCCATTCATATATTTACAGTGTGTTTTAATAATGAGTTTGTGCATTAACATTACACACATTGACTTCATATTTTGGTGATTGTTATTTCCTATCTTCCTTCTTTCTTCCTCCTTCCTTGTATTTGTCCTTCCCTCCCCCTCCCTCCCCCCTCTCTCTCTCATTAGATATTCAATGATATATGCCCTCATTGGTATTAGTACTGGACACATTTATCGTTTAATAACTGATTATGGAGGATACACTCTTGACTTTACTGGGTAAGTGCATGGACCGATACAGTACATGTACATTCTATTATACAATTGATGCATTCACAAAGCACACAATAGCATGATATCAAGTACTTACATTCACTTGTACTATAATACCTCTTTCCCTCTCACTTCCTTCCTTTAGTCCACTGATGCTGCTGGTTCAAAGGGTCTCCTATGTTGCTTATGCTTATCATGATGGTTAGTTATTATATGTTCCAATTACATGTACATGACTGTTATTTATAGGAGTAGCAAGGGACGAAAAGGATCTCAGTGATGATCAAAAGAAACTGAAAATTAGGTAAAGTATTATAGCACTATTGAGCATATATATTGTGTGTTTAACAATGAAGTGTTGCTTACTTTCTTCATGTATACATCATTGAAACTGAAACTTATAGTCAAACTGCTACTTTCTATTGTCAGTCAATTTTTTTTAGTTCCATACCGTCTCTTTTGGAGTATTTCAGTTATAACTTTAGTTTCATGACCTTCCTTGCTGGCCCGACTGTTGCTTATAAAAATTATGATGACTTCATAACTGGAACCAATTTTACTCAAGCAGCCAATAATAAAGTCAGTAATGATAATAATTATAACTGTGCTGTGTCCAATCTTGATTGTACACTAACTTTAAACTTTCATGTAGTATTTTATAGTAATAATGAATCAAATTTTTTTATAGACTACCACAGAGCCTAGTCCACTCATTCCAACGGTAAAGACGTTTCTACTCAGTATGACAGCTCTTAGTATTGTTATTCTTAGTTCATCATGGACTGATACCAGTCTACTGTTAGGTAAAGAGATTACGTTTTTACAGCACTTTGTACTGTACAACTTTTTTCCTTTAGATCCTGATCTTTATATATTGAGACGGCTCATCAATATGCTTATGTTCTGTCTTGCAATGAGATCACAATATTTCTTTACTTTCCTATTGAGTAAGTACATGTACTGTACATGTACATAATGTTGTAAAATAAGGCCCCATATTTGGTTTTGACGAGTAATATTGTCCTTTTTTATGTAGAAGGTTTTAGCAGATTCTGATCAAAATTTTAGAGTTTGCTTCAAAATAAGAGATCATGGGGTATTTTGTCAAAAATTGCTCCAAAAGAATTCTCAAATTTGTATTACATTTTTTAATGTTGTGTAGCAAGTTTAAGTTGATTCCGAACAAAATTAAATTTTTTACAAATTTTTAAAGTTACTAAAAAATCAAGCCAAATTCCCTGTACTATAGTACAGGGTTTTTGGACAAATTTTGCCAAAAATCACTAGGAGAGAATTCTTCATTTTTATAATTTTTTCTGATACGTATACTTGTTCTTATGTTGTGTAACAAGTTTGAGCTGATTCCGAACAAAATTGGATTTTTTATGAATTTTTAAAGTTACTCAAAAATCAGGCCAAAGTCCCTGTACTTATAGTACAGGGTTTTTAGCTAAATTTTGCCAAAAATGACTAAGAAAGAATTCTTCATTTTTATAATTTTTTCTGATACATATACATGTTCTTATGTTGTGTACCAAGTTTGAACTGATTCCGAACAAAATTGGATTTTTTACGAATTTTTAAAGTTACTCAAAAATCGGGCCAAAGTCCCATGGGTGGGTCTTTGACCAAACTATATCAAAAATGGCTCCAAGACAATTTTCCAATTTGATGCATCTACTTTGTACATGTTCTAGAAAGTAATTTATACACTTTATTACTTTATTTCTTTATTTCTACTTGTAGCTGAGAGTATATCCAATGCTGGTGGGTTAGGATTCACTGGCTATGATAAAGAAGGGAGAGAAGTTTGGGACTTAGCTAAGAACATTGATCTCAGAGGATTTGAGCTTGGAGCTAATCCTAGGGAAATGACAAGCTCTTGGAATATGAAAACTGTCCAGTGGCTTAGGAGGTAGATAAAAGTACATGCATGTACATGTACATGTATACATGTACATGTACATGTATACATGTACATGTACATGTATACATGTACGTGTACATGTCATGTACATGTACATGTATATTTGTATTATAATCCAATTTATAATAGACTTACATGTACATGTACTACATACTTGTACATCTACATGTAAGAAAATTACGCTAAAATGATAAAGTATATGAGTATTTCAGGCTATTGTTTATTCATGATTAAATTAAATTTTAAATTTGTATAATTCTCTTAATGTCATTGTATTTTAGGGTATGTTATGATCGTTCTCACTCTGTGCTTTTAACTAACATGCTGTCTGCCCTGTGGCATGGTTTTTATCCTGGCTATTATTTAGCTTTTATTATGGTGGCTCTTGGCTCTATTATTGGTCGTAAGGTACATACATGTACATGTACATGTATACATGTAGTTCTGATATATACATGTATGTACTACGTATACATGTATGTATGTAGCTAAAAAATTTGAAACTGTAAAAATATTGCAAATTGCTTTTCAAATATTATGTTTAGTGATTAAAATTTTGTACTCCCCAGTCATGAAATAGGAAGATAATTTCTTGCTCATTTAACGAAATCTAATGTACATGCAACTCCACCAAAGTTTTTTGTATTTGTAATACAGTTTATACAAGTATATAAGTTATTATAACCACAATCATGCAACCCACGATAGCTTTTACAAATAACACTGCATATAAACCTACAGCCAGCTCTGCTGAAGACAGTGTCCTCGTCATTCAAGGAATTGTTTCCAATTTTTGAATGGGTTATAAATAATTGTAACCCTGAAGTGAAATAGTAAATATAAAAGTTAATTTAATGTTTATAAATTTCACATTCTTAATTTATAGTCTCTATAATCTTTTAGTTGAGGTATTTGCTCTGGCACAGGTTCCAGTCACCACGCTATGTTAAGATACTTTATGACATATCATCAACAGCATCGACGTCTTTGTTCAGAGACTTTATCCAGTGCTTCTTCTGGTTACTGACAATAGACAATGTAGTTACCTTCTGTGGGTAAGTACTGGGTTCTTCCACGACTACATGTACATGTACATGTGTCCCTATTTTAGAATGCACATTTAAATGCATAAAGTATTGGGACTGCCATGTACATGTACCTGTAAATACATGTATACATGTAGAAGTGTCCTTATTATAGAGTGCCCATAATGTAGCAGATTTGACTGTATTAAGTTGTGTAAGGCTTACTTCTGTATACTTAAAATATAAGTACAAGTACAAGTATGTATTATTACTATTGTATAGAATGTCCTCATTCCAAAATTAATTGTGAATGCACTATTAGATTACGTGTTTAATTATACTTGTTTTATGCTTTTTAGATATTTTTATTTTTCTCCGTTTCTCATATTACTTTTCTTGGCTCTTGCCCTCCCCGACAAGAAAAATGGAAAGAAAAAAGAATAACGTGACAATAACAATTTATTAACTCTATTTTATTTTCCTCTTAAAACTGCAATAATAAATTTATTTTGTGTTGCATCATTCCTTTAACCATTCCATAGTGCTCCTGAGGCTCTAATATGCTCAAAATAATGCTAGCCTAATGTTCTCAGGCTTATTGCAGACCCCTCATTCTCCATTGAGAAAGTTGCCAACCAAAAAGCAAAATGGCAGCTGGAATTCATCCTAAACCACGCCTTACAACCGTAATACAACCGTGGGTAATCTTCCCATGCACATAGTATCTATGCATGCAAGCAATATTATTCTCATTGGGTGGTCTGTGTTTGTACATAAATATTATAGACTACGTAACTATGGTTTTATAATTCTATGGTGGTCTATTAGCTACATGTAGCTACTAGCTAGCTAGTTAGGCGTGGCCACGCCTTGACAACAACGCTAATATTATAATATAAAGGTTATACAACGAGGTGGAGATATCTATGGCATTTATCATACCGAGGGCCGTAGGACTGAGGTATGATAAGGCCATAGATACCGACACAGAATTGTATAACCAACTTCTACCATGTACTAAAATTCTACCATGCCTAGTTGTAATTGACCAATCAGATTGCTCAATTTCAGGTTCATAAATAACTTACCTACCAACAAGTTTCCCGGGAGGTTGAATAAGTAGCCCGGGAGGTTGAACATAGATAATAGAGTTACTCTATTATCTATGGGTTGAATAAGTAGCTTGAGGTGAACAAGTAATTTCCGGGAACTTACTTATTGACCTCCTGTTTAAAAAATGCATTGCTGCTGCTCATTTTTGCTAAGTGAGTAAACGATTTTATTTTAGTACATGGTACAAGTTGGTTATACAACTCTGTGTCGGTATCTATGGCCTTATCATACCTCGGGCCTACACCCCTCGGTATGATAAATGCCATAACCTTTACCTTTACCAAGAGTAGATAATGATCTACTCTTGCCTTTACTAAACAACTAGTTTACTTAGCAACAGTTGGCAACAGCAATGCATTTTTTAAACAGGAGGTGAATAAGTAAATTTCCCGGGCTACTTATTCGACCTCCGACTGTCCGGGAATCATAGAAAGGCTTACTTACTTATTCACCTCGAGCTACTTATTCAACCTCCCGAGCTACTTATTCAACCTCCCGGGCTACTTATTCAACCTCCCGGGAAACTTGTTGGTAGGTAAGTTATTTATGAACCTGAAATTGAGCAATCTGTTTGGTCAATTACAACTTGGCATGGTAGAAAATTATAATTAGCCTATTTCGGTTGACAAATTGCAGGCCTGTGACCATTAGGTATATATACTACGCATGTAAAATCTCTGGCGTGACGATGAAAGTGCACCGAACATGAACTGGAGTCATTTCACTCATTTACTGTTGCTGTGTTTGTTGCTCTCGCTACAGAACTGTCAGTATCCTTATAATGGAGTTAATTTATTATCTTATCATTCACAGGTCTTTCTGTTCCCATATCGCGTTTCTATAATTTTGCAGGACGATCTATGTTTACAGGAGATCAGTCAATTAAGAATGCTGATGATACGTTTAGATCCATAAGTTTATCAAGTAGCTTTATCTTTTATGGCAGCAATTTTAGCACTGTATTTGTGAGTATCTCTACAATAATAAATGATGGAATTAATATAGACAATTGTATTGAGATTCGTCTCATACTGCGCTTTTCACTCCACTTGGATACATGCACATAGTATGGATGGGAGGGTTTTACAGAACACGCAATGATCCAAATGGAGTGAAAAGCACAGTAAGCCTAGTCTCGCGTAGCCAGACCCACCCTCCCTGCCTATGTGTTAGGAGAGTGGGTCTGGCTATGTGAGACTATCATAAGCCAGGCAGGCCTGGCAGCTTGCAAGACTACAGCTGACCACCTTGTAGTTGTTATTGTAATTAAAAATGAGAGAAACAGATCTGGTATAGACTAAAAAGCAAAAAATAGAGATATTAGCAGTAGTAGTGGTAATTACTCTCCCTGACACTATACATACCATTTCATTCTCACTGTCCTATAGGTAAACAACAATGGTCTCCTTTCATTTCGTTATCCAGTTTATGCACTATACACATCCCGAGAATTTCCTTTACCTCAAACGCTCATTGCTCCTTTCTGGGCTGATGTAGACACACGCAATGGAGCTGGGACAGTCTATTTCAGAGAAACTACTGATTGTGCCATCATGAGCAAAGTGGCTCAGGATGTGCAACTTGCATTTCCAGAGCAGCTTTCATTTACAGCTACATCTGTTGTAATAGTGACATGGTACAGAGTTGGATACTTTAATCTGAATTCTGACGAAGTATATAATGTATAAAATTTGAACTAATCTTTTTTCATTTAACATACATAATATAGCTTAATACATTTCAGTGTGTCCTGGCTACTGATGGGAGCCGTTCCTATGTCTTGTTCCTTTATCTTGATGATGGTATAAATTGGATCACTGGTGATGCAAGTGGAGGTGTGGATGGCTTTAATGGAACAGAGGCTTATGTGGGATTTAATTCTGGAGGGCCAAATTCCACATACTTTGCTGTAGAAGGCTCTGGAACACCAGAAGTAGTCGATATTGAAACTACAAGCAATGTAGATGTTGAAGGACTTTGGATCTTTCAAGTCAGTGGAGATAATATTATTACAGCTGGTGAGTATCATCAATAATTTATTATCATCATTACCATTACTGTGTATAGGATGTGGTATTCCAGACCAATTAAATGTGAATGAAACCATTTTGAGCTACAACAGTACATTTATCAACAGTACAGCTACATATAGCTGTGAAGATGGCTACAGTTTAGTGGGAGATGCTGTTAGGACATGCTTGAGTAGTGGGAAATGGAGTGGAAATCCACCTGACTGTCGTCAAATTGGTTAGAATTATTTTCAAACAATACTTTTAATAATTTTATAGTCAATTGCAGTGAGCTAATGGTTGAGCCAAACGAAGGACTCTCTGTTTCTTATTCATCAAATACACCTTACAACATTACAGTTACATATAGCTGTGAAGACGGCTACAGTTTAGTTGGGGTTACTGTTAGGACATGCTTGAGTAGTGGTAATTGGAGTGGAAATCCACCTTATTGTCAAATTGGTTAGAATTATTTTCAAAAAATACTTTATTTATTTGATAAATTTATAGTCAATTGCAGTGAGCTAATGGTTGAGTCAAATGAAGGACTCTCTGTTTCTTATTCATCAAACACTAAACATTACAACAGTACAGCTACATATAGCTGTGAAGATGGCTACAGTTTAGTTGGAGATGCTGGTAGGACATGCTTGAGTAGTGGAAATTGGAGTGGGGACACACCATATTGTCAATTTGGTTTAATTGTTATGTCTTCCAATGGAATAAGTTAGTTAGAACATGGGTTCTTGGGATATATCTGATATGCACCTCAAATGATATATCCCTTGAAGCCATGTTCTAACTATTACATAATTTGTATTATAATTACTTGATACTTCATTGCTTTACATTATTTTTAAGTGAAATCATTCTCTATAGTAATTTGCCTTAGTTTTGTACATGTTATTAGTTATTACTGTTGTTACATTTACTTCTTCAGATCGAATTGCAGTTATTGTAATACCAGTGGTAATAGTCACTGTGGTATTAGGACTACTGGTAGTACTTATAGTGATTTTTTATGCTTGCACAATAAAAAAGAGAAAAAAAATGAAACCAGTCACAAATGAGGATACTAGATGTATCGCCTTTAAAAGTGAGTAAATCTAGTTCTAAAAATGTACATTTTTAATCAATTAAAGTACATGTACATGAAACTTACAAAAAATATGTGGACATATGTATATTTTATAATAGATTGCAGCAGTTATCAACTTGAGGAGATTCCTTCTGATTATATCAATCAACTATCAAAGCATGTAATATCAGGGTCAAGCCTCAAGATACAGGAGACTGTTGGTCGAGGTCAGTGAGGATTGCATCAGTAATTGAAAAATTTATTTTCAAATTGTTTATACATGTAGGTGAGTTTGGTATAGTGTATCGTGGGCTGATATCAGTCAAAAATGACATACCACAAGCTATTGCTGCCAAGACTTTAAGAAGTATTTATAATTATTATTCTGTGGGCATATTTATTATTATAATTATTACATTTGCAGGTTTTTACAGTAAGAGTGATATTGATTCTCTACTGGATGAGTGCATTATAATGATGTCATTTGATAATTTAAATGTATTACCACTGATTGGTGTGTGTCTTGATCTTGGACCAGCTCCATACATTATCATGCCTTTCATGTCAAGAGGAAGTTTATTGTCTTACCTCAAGAAAGAGAGACCTAATCTTACAGTAGCTGATACCAGTGAAGAGGATATTATACTGAATGTCAGGAAACAGTTACTCTCCATTTGTTTACAAGTTGGCAATGGAATGTGCTACTTAGCTTCACAGAAATTCATTCATCGTGATTTGGCAGCTAGAAACTGCATGTAAGTCATAATTTGTTTGTGTAAATAAATAAAACAATGTAAAGCCAGAAAAATTGCCACATGT
>NW_003546533.1:39134-42485 GCF_000090795.2 Amphimedon queenslandica
TCATTAAAGTAGCTGATTTTGGCCTATCAGAAGATATATATTCTCAAAACTACTTCAGACAACTGGAAGATGATAATAACTCATCACCTGTTAAACTACCATTGAAATGGATGGCATTAGAGAGTATTCATGATGGACTGTTCTCCGAGAAATCTGATGTGGTCAGTAAAATTGCAAGAAATAATATGCCCTATCAATATAAATTGTTGCATTCTATTTTTTACAGTGGTCTTATGGTGTATTGTGTTGGGAAGTGTTCAGTCTTGGTAGAGTACCTTATCCTGGTCTAGATCCAATGGGAATTGTAGAGTTACTAAATACTGGTGGAAGACTGCACACTCCAAATAATGAAGCATGTTCAAATGAAATGTATGAAATTACCATTACAGAAATTAATGGGAAAATCTTAGACTATACAGTTGCAATTAAAATTAATGTTAATGCTTTTCCTTTTCACAGTTACTCACTGATGAATTCATGTTGGTCTGAGTCTCCTGATGATAGGCCAGTGTTCAGTGATTTAGTATCATCAATCAATGCACTCATTGAGCCATTGGCTGGCTATCTGGACTTCACTGATATTAATTTTTGTTTGGACAATGATATCAAAGTTTAAAAAATATGCTTAAAATTAATTCATAGTTGTGAGCCACACCTCCGAATTGCTTACCATTTTGTCTTTTAATATAGTGAATAGAATTGTTTTTTTTCATTTTTATAATTTTTTGATACTTACACATCTTCTTATATTGTGTAGCAAGTTTGAGTTGGTTAATAGAATATTTAAAGAATTTATAAAGTTGCTTCAAAATTTGGTACAAAACTGGACTTTATGATTTCTTTTCAGTTGCAAAATTTATTTTAATAAATTGAAAAGAAAAATCTCATTATTACTTTTCTTGGCTCTTGCCCTCCCCGACAAGAAAAACAGAAAGAAAAAAGAATAACCTGACAATAACAATTAATTTTATTAACTCTATTTTATTTTCCTCTTAAAACTGCAATGATAAATTTATTTTATGTTGTGTCATTCCTTTAACCATTCCATTGTTGCTTCTAGTGCTAATGCTGGTTTTCACACCCACGCATTGGGACCAGTATTCACCTGTCCAGTACTTACCTATATCACATGATAGAGTGCTCACACCTAGTCAGACATGCAATCAATTTAAAAATAACCTTGCAAAGGGGCCACACTGTACCATCAATATAAAATTTTTTTCAAATACTTTGATAGTATTGTAAAATTTAGCATGCTAAGAAAGAGTGAATTGAATTGTATTATTATAAGTCTGGTTTTCATAAATCCCTTGAGGAGATAAACTGATAAAGATTAGTAGGTCATTAGTCCACAGTCATAGATATTGTGTACTCTAATATTTATGCCATAGTCTATACTGGTCTACAAATCAACTAACTAGCTAGTCAGACATGACCACACCTCGACAACATTGCTATTATAACTATAGATACTAGTGATGCACCGATACACATTTTTCAAAACCGATATTAACCAGCCGATTATTTTGTGCAAATTGCATTAACATGGCTGATACTGATACTTTCATGAAAATGTTTTTGAGAATAAAAATATTCAATTCTTACCTTTAACAACAATCATTGATTAGTGTCATTAATGTTAATAGTTAAAAATTGGTAGGTTCTTTCTTTAAAAACAGTAGCATCTCTGCTTTCTCTGTACTGAAACTGTTTTTTTCATGTCATTTTGTGGATGTGATTATTATTTTTATTAAGAATTATTATACTTTACAACAATTCTTATATCGGTAACTCTTTTTGCCTATACCAATATCAACCGATTTTGATAAAAATGGGCCGATACCGATATTAGTATCGGTATCAGTGCATCACTAATAGATACTACGTTAGCTTGTGAATATCATAGCTATACTTGTTATTAAAGAGTACTGCAAATGCTATACATTATTGACAGACAAGAGTACTATTAAATAGACCTTACAGGCACCAGTCCACTATTGAAAAGTATAAGCATTTGTTATAATGACATTCATCTTTTATTTTTATAATTATAGGGCCCTAGTGCAAGTGTATATCACTCTTTGTCATGCCTGACACTTCCCCACAGCTGTAACATATTATTATCACTAATGAATGATAGTCATCTATTTATATGGATTTAACACAGAATAATAACTATAAATCATGCGTGAGTTCTTTTGTAGTCTTTAATTTTGAGTTTAAATAAAAGAGGCATCCCTTTGACCTAGAATTATAAGTTAAAATAACTATAATCTGCTTATTATAGGTACCTTAGTTTAGTAAAAAGAGACTCAAACTCCTCAGTAGTGGGGCTATGCTTATTCATGTGTGTATTGATCAGGCTTTATGAGTCATATCCGGCATCAATCTGCTATCACTTCCGGTTTCATATCCATATATACCATATCGATCTATGTTATAACCACATAATCCAGATAATACTCGGGGCCTGTCACCATCTATGGTGGCGATGATAGCGCACTGATCATGGATTGGAGTCATTTCACTCATTTGCTGTTGCTGTGTTTCTTGCTCTCACTACAGAACTGTCAGTATTTTTATTTTAGGCTATAAATGGAGTTATATAATTGATTATCATTCACAGGTCTTTCTGTTCCCATATCACGTTTCTATAGTTTTGCAGGACGTGGATTTTCAGGAGATCAGATTACTGAGGCTGATGATACGTCTACATCCATAAATCTATCAAGTAGCTTTATCTTTTATGGCAGCAATTTTAGCATTGTATTTGTGAGTACAACAATAATAATATGGAATTAATATAGACAATTGTATTGAAATTCGTCTCATACAGGCTGTGTTTTTCACTCCTCTTGAATCACATTTGTGTGCTCCATAAACTTCATAATACATGCACATAATATGGATGGGAGGGATTTATGGAACGTGCAATGATCCAAGTGAAGTGAAAAGCACAGTAAGCCTAATCTCGCCTAGCCAGATCCACCCTCCGTGCCTATATGGGCTAGGAACATGGGTCTGGCTACGTGAGACTATCATAAGCCAGGCAGGCCTGGCAGCTTGCAACACTACAGCTGATCACCTTGAGATGTTATTGTAATTAAAAATGAGAGAAACAGATCTGGTATAGACTAAAAAGCAAAAAATAGAGATATTAGCAGTAGTAGTGGTAATTACTCTCCCCGACACTATACATACCATTTCATTCTCACTGTCCTATATAGGTAAACAACAATGGTCTCCTTTCATTTCGTTATCCAGTTTATAGCGCATACACATCCCAAGAATTTCCTTTACCTCAAACGCTCATTGCTCCTTTCTGGGCCGATGTAGACATGCGCAATGGAG
>NW_003546533.1:42795-44759 GCF_000090795.2 Amphimedon queenslandica
GATACAAGTAGTATCATCAATAATTTATTATCATCATTACTATTATTGTGTATAGGATGTGGTACTCCAGACCAATTATATATCAATGCAACCATTTTGAGCTACTACAGTACATTTTTCAACAGTATAGCTACATATAGCTGTCAAGATGGCTACAGTTTAGTTGGAGATGCTATTAGGACATGCTTGAGTAGTGGAAAATGGAGTGGAAAGCCACCTTACTGTCAAATTGGTTAGAATTATTTTCAAACAACTTTATTTAATAATTTTATAGTCAATTGCAGCGAGCTAATGGTTGATTCAAATGAAGGGCTCTCTGTTTCTTATTCATCAAATAGATCTACTAAACCTTACAACAGTATAGCTATGTATAGCTGTAATAAAGATGGCTACAGTTTAGTTGGAGATGCTGTTAGGATATGCTTGAGTAGTGGCAACTGGAGTCAAAGTCCACCTTATTGTCAAATCGGTTAGAATGATTTATAAACAATACTTTTAATAATTTTATAGTCAATTGCAGTGAGCTAATGGTTGAGTCAAATGAAGGACTCTCTGTTTCTTATTCATCAAATACTAAACCTTACAACAGTATAGCTACATATAGCTGTGAAGATGGCTACAGTTTAGTTGGAAATGCTGTTAGGACATGCTTGAGTAGTGGAAATTGGAGTGGAAATCCACCTTACTGTCAAATTGGTTAGAATTATTTTCAAACAATACTTTATTTAATAACTTTATAGTCAATTGCAGTGAGCTAATGGTTGATTCAAATGAAGGGCTCTCTGTTTCTTATTCATCAAATACTAAACCTTACAACAGTACAGCTACATATAGCTGTGAAGATGGCTACAGTTTAGTTGGAGATGCTATTAGGACATGCTTGAGTAGTGGAAATTGGAGTGGAAATCCACCTTACTGTCAAATTGGTTAGAATTATTTTCAAACAATACTTTATTTAATAGCTTTATAGTCAATTGCAGTGAGCTAATGGTTGCGGATTCAAATGAAGGACTCTCTGTTTCTTATTCATCAAATACTTACAACAGTACAGCTCTATACAGTTGTAAAAATGGCTACAGTTTAGTTGGAGATGCTGCAGTTAGGACATGCTTGAGTAGTGGAAATTGGAGTGGGGACACACCATATTGTCAAATAATTGGTTAGATATTTTATGCTTAATTGTAAAATGCCATTGCCACAATTTCTTAACTAATCTACATATTCAACTGTGGGCAATATGTTTGCACTGACTTATTGGGACAGCCTACTCATTGCAGAATGCAGCAATGCACCAGTTCTATGAGATAAACAATGATAATTTGTATTATAATTAACTTCATTGCTTTACTTATTGCTTTATTTTTAAGTGAGATAATTTCTCTATAGTAATTTTCCCTTAGTTCTGTGCATGATATTACTGTTATTACATTTACTTAAATTCCTCCTTTTCATTAGTAACATCTTCAGATCAACTTGCAGTTATTGTAATACCAGTAGTGATAGTCACTGTAATATTAGGAGTGCTGGTAGTGCTTATAGTGATTCTTTTTTCTTACATAACAAAGAAGAGAAGAAAAATGAAACTAGTCACAAATGAGGCTAATAGAAGTATTGCCTTTAGTAAGTAAACCTAGTTCTAAAAATGTACATTATTAATCAATTAAAATACATGAAACTTACAAAAGCATGTGGACATATGTATATTTTGTAATAGATTGCAGCAATTATCAATTTAAAGAGATTTCGTCTGAATATATTGATCAGCTATCAAAGCATTCAATATCAGGGTCAAGCCTCAAGATACTGGAGACTGTCGGTCGAGGTGAGTATATGGATTGCATCAGTAATTGAAAAATTTATTTTCAAATTATTTATGCATGTAGGTGAGTTTGGTATAGTGTATCGTGGGCTAATATCAGTCAAAAATGACATACCACAAGCTGTTGCTGCAAAGACTTTAAGAA
>NW_003546533.1:44839-46064 GCF_000090795.2 Amphimedon queenslandica
AGAAGTATTATAATTATTATTTTGTGGGCATATTTATTATTATAATTATTACATTTGCAGGTTTTTACAGTAAGAGTGATATTGATTCTCTACTGGATGAGTGCATTATAATGATGTCGTTTGATAACTTAAATGTATTACCACTGATTGGTGTGTGTCTTGATCTTGGACCAGCTCCATACATTATCATGCCTTTCATGTCAAGAGGAAGTTTATTGTCTTACCTCAAGAAAGAGAGACCTAATCTTACAGTAGCTGATACCAGTGAAGAGGATATTATACAGAATGTCAGGAAACAGTTACTCTCCATTTGTTTACAAGTTGGCAATGGAATGTGCTACTTAGCTTCACAGAAATTCATTCATCGTGATTTAGCTGCTAGAAACTGCATGTAAGTCATAATTTGTTTGTGTAAATAATCAAAGGATGTAAAGCCAGAAAAATTACCGCATGTTTGTAACATGCCCACTGCAATAGATTCCAAGAATACGAAGTTAATTCTTTACTAGAGTAACAAATTGTATTAGTGGCCTAATTAAACTGTTCATGTACAAATACATTATTTATAATTTGTATGTGTAAATAGTCAAAGGATGTAAAGCCAGAAAAATTGCCACATGTTTGTAACATGCCCACTACAATAGATTCCAAGAATACAAAGTTAATTCTTTACTAGAGTAACTAATTGTATTAGTGGCCTAATTAAACTGTTCATGCACAAATACATTATTTATTATAGGATTGATGATGATGGTATCATTAAAGTATCTGATTTTGGCCTATCTGAGGATATATATTCTCAAAACTATTTCAGACAACTGGAAGGTGATAATAACTCATCACCTGTTAAACTACCATTGAAATGGATGGCACTAGAAAGTATTCATGATGGATTGTTCTCTGAAAAATCTGATGTGGTCAGTGCAATTGCAAGAAATGATATGCCCTATCAATGTAGATTGTTACATTCTGTTCTTTACAGTGGTCTTATGGTGTATTGTGTTGGGAAGTGTTCAGTCTTGGTAGAGTACCTTATCCTGGTCTAGATCCAATGGGAATTGTAGAGTTACTAAATACTGGTGGAAGACTGCACACTCCAAATAATGAAGCATGTTCAAAAGAAATGTATGAAATTACCATTATAGAAATTAATGGGAAAATTTTAGACTATATGGTTGCAATTAAAATTAATGTTAATGCTTTTCCTTTTTACAGTTACTCACTG
>NW_003546533.1:46074-49257 GCF_000090795.2 Amphimedon queenslandica
CACATGTTCTTTGTGTTGTGTAGCAAGTTTGAGTTGGTTAATAGAATATTTAAAGAATTTATAAAGTTGCTTCAAAATTTGGTACAAAGGTGAACTTTATGATTTCTTTTCAGTTGCAAAATTTATTTTAATAAATTGAAAAGAAAAATCTCATTATTACTTTTCTTGGCTCTTGCCCTCCCCGACAAGAAAAACGGAAAGAAAAAAGAATAACCTGACAATAACGATTAATTTTATTAACTTTATTTTATTTTCCTCTTAAAACTGCAATGATAAATTTATTTTGTGTTGTGTCATTCCTTTAACCATTCCATCGTTACTTATAGTGCTAATGCTGGTTTTCACACCCACGCATTGGGACCAGTATTCACCTGTCCAGTACTTACCTATATCACATGATAGAGTGCTCACACCTAGTCAGACATGCAATCAATTTAAAAATAACCTTGCAAAGGGGCCTGTCACAGAAAAATCTGTCCCACCCAAATTTTGTCCCATGAGACAAAATATTTTATCCTAGGACAAAATCTTTCAGAAATATTTTGTCCTAGGACAAAATTTTTCAGAAATATTTTGTCCTAGGCAAGCTTTTATTGTCCTACCATAGGACTAATTTTTTTGTCCTAGGACAAAATAATATATGAAATAATTTTGTCCTAGGACAAATTGTATATGAAATATTTTATCCTAGGATCATAATATTATGCATATATAGACTATTTTGATAAGGAAAATTTACTTAGCACTCAGTATTAATAATAATAATAATAATAATACATTTCATTATCGCACAATAATTGTTTTCATGCAACTTTTACAACAATTACATGACCAAACGTAGTCCTTATCAGTCCAAACATCTTCTGGTATTTGTTCACACTCTATGTGATACCACTCCTTACATTAAGAACATTTTACTATTCTTCCTTCATTACTATAGGTTGTCTGCACAGGCAGTATATAGGTAGCCTGTATTCTTTGGATAGTCCAGGGCATCTAGCTCTTAAACAAGTAGAAAACAAAGACATCACATTCTTTTCTAAGCATTATAAAAGATGGAAACGAAGCTTATGTGAAATATAGCTGCAAAAAGTTGGGTCTTAACCAGCACAAATTGACATTGCTAAAGCAAGGGCACATAAACCACAATCTTATTGTCCATTTTGCCTTAATTTGCATACTAGGAACAGTCACTTTAATTCCCTGTACTCGGTGCATTTCGGTATTGCTGCTATCTGCTCCCTGGTACGTTTATCAATACCATTGCTGGGCAAGCTATCATATATCAGTTTGTTATAATTGATGCTTTGATTTAATTATTCAAATCATGAATACAGATGCATATACATACTGAGTTTGTCTACAAAAGCACAGATATCATACTACGTACATACATATATACACATAACTAACTAAACTTTTTAAAATACACAAAACACCTACACTATCATGATATAGTTGACCATTCAGTCATCTTGGTCTGGTAATACGGCGGTTCCCCATTTTGCACTGAAAACAAACTTTTCAGCTCTTTTCCATATCTGCCTCTTTCTGTTAGCACTACAACCTTCTGGATACTTTCTATCAGCTAAATACACAGCTGCCTTCTCCACAACTGAGATCATCTTTACTCGGTTCTTGACACAGTCTGTCATCCTTCTTCGATCTAAAATCTTCTTCTATGTACTTTGAACGTATAATAAAGGGTCCCACATGCTTTGTACTTGTATTCCATAGATAAATAATTAAGGAACAAAGTCGAATACAAAGATTTAGAGTTCTTTTACACTTTTCTTTTGGTAGGACAAAAAATTGCTGACGCGGACATGAAATATCACGTGATATTTCTATCCTAGGATAAATTTTCACGGGGGACATTTTTTTTCGTGACAGGCCACACTGTACCATCAATATAAAATTTTTTTCAAATACTTTGATAGTATTGTAAAATTTAGCATGCTAAGAAAGAGTGAATTAAATGGTATTATTATAAGTCTGGTTTTCATAAATCCCTTGAGGAGATAAACTGATAAGATTAGTAGGTCATTAGATCTATATGTCCACAGTCATAGATATTGTGTACTCTAATATTTATGCCACAGTCTATACCGGTCTACAAATCAACTAACTAGCTAGTCAGGCATGGCCACACCTCGACAACATTGCTATTATAACCATAGATACTACGTTAGCTTGTGAATATCATAGCTATACTTGTTATTAAAGAGTACTGCAAATGCTATACATTATTGACAGACAAGAGTACTATTAAATAGACCTTACAGGCACCAGTCCACTATTGAAAAGTATAAGCATTTGTTATAATGACATTCATCTTTTATTTTTATAATTATAGGGCCCTAGTGCAAGTGTATATCACTCCTTGTCATGCCTGACACTTCCCCACAGCTGTAACATATTATTATCACTAATGAATGATAGTCATCTATTTATATGGATTTAACACAGAATAATAACTATAAATCATGCCTGAGTTTTTTTTGAAGTCTTTAATTTTGAGTTTAAATAAAAGAGGCATCCCTTTGACCTAGAATTATAAGTTAAAATAACTATAATCTGCTTATTATAGGTACCTTAGTTTAGTAAAAAGAGACTCAAACTCCTCAGTAGTGGTGGCTATGCTTATTCATGTGTGTATTGATCAGGCTTTATGAGTCATATCCGGCATCAATCTGCTATCACTTCCGGTTTCATATCCATGTACCGGGTATACCATATCGATCTATGTTATAACCACATAATCCAGATAATACTCGGGGCCTGTCGCCTGTCACCATTTATGGTGGCGATGATAGCGAACTGATCATGGATTGGAGTCATTTCACTCATTTGCTGTTGCTGTGTTTCTTGCTCTCACTACAGAACTGTCAGTATTTTTATTTTAGGCTATAAATGGAGTTAATTGATTATCATTCACAGGTCTTTCTATTCCCATATCACGTTTCTATAGTTTTGCAGGACGTGGATTTTCAGGAGATCATATTATTGAGGCTGATGATGCGTCTACATTCATAAATCTATCAAGTAGCTTTATCTTTTATGACAGCGATTTTAGCACTATATTTGTGAGTACCACAATAATAATATGGAATTAATATAGACAATTGTATTAAAGTTTGTCTCATACTGTGTTTTTCACTCCACTTAAATCACATTTGTGTG
>NW_003546533.1:49267-57592 GCF_000090795.2 Amphimedon queenslandica
CAAACACAGCTTATGCAAAATTTTCATCATTTAATGTTGCAGGCAGCGCTACTGAATACGTGCTGTCTGTTAGAGGGTATTCCGGGACTGCTGGAGATTCATTAACTTCTGATATATTTGGTCATAATGGGAAAAAATTTTCTGCAAGAGATAATGATAATAATAACAGTGCAGATAATTGTGCTCGAGATGTTTACCCTGGTGGCTGGTGGTTTAATGATTGCTTTATAGCACATCTTAATGGTGTATATCACCAAAATCCATCCATCAGCTATGCAAAGGGCATTGTCTGGTATAGCTGGAAAGGCTGGTTTTATTCTCTCAAGTTTACAGAGATGAAAATGATTCGTCATGCAAATTGAAGATTGTGAAGTGTGCACATTTTTAATTTTGGTAGATTTAGCCAGGCTATACAACACTCTTTAGAAAAATAGACATTTTATTTCAGTTTATATTGTTTTTGTAGAAAAGATTTTAATGTTTTTTAATCAAAAATGATCAATTATATATGCATCACTAAAACACATCAGTACATTATTACAGACAAATTAATTGTAATGGATCTAAAGGGGGTTACCAATACATTACACAGCAGTCATACACTGCTACTCCAGCAAGTCTACTACAGTCTACTGATATGCCTCTAAATTTTCTGCTTTTACCTATTTTAACTTCAAATTTGATACTTGCTCGTGGTAAGCTATTAGCTATGTATAAAATGTCAGCGAACTGCTTAGACCAAATTTAGCTTCCTTCTTGTTTACAGGTTGTATTTTTGGTGACCTAAAATTAGTGAATGGAAAGACTACCATAGGAAGATTGGAGATTTGTATTAACAATGAATGGGGCACTGTGTGTGATGATGGATGGACTCACACTAATGCTGAAGTGGTCTGCAGGCAACTAGGATACTCTACTATTGGTAGGATACTAAACTAAATGTTAATTGTAAAGCATAATTTGAGTTTTTGCATAACTTTTCTAGGTGCTCAATATTTCAATGGAAAGTATTTTGATGCTGAAAACATGTCGATATTTTTGGATGATGTTGTTTGTTTGGGATCAGAGGACAACATACTGCAGTGCAATCATTCAACCATTGGATTTCATAACTGTAGTCATTCTAATGATGTCAGTGTCCAATGCTTTACAATAGATAATTCCTTCTGCAATACTGAATTTGATAATCAGTTATGGTCTGCAATGAGGTAAGGTTCTAGCTATATATACTTCCCCTATTAAGAATTGAGTACAAATTTAGTCTACTATGGTGATTATGATGTAATATTCACATATGTAATACTATTTGTATTCATTGTAGTGCAAATGGGAGCTGTGAAGCTTATTTCAAAGAAGGATCTTCCACTTCTATCTGTGACCATTTATATGATCCTGATATTGATTATGTTTATATTCCTCACGGGCGCCTCGGAGGATCTCAGCAACTTCTCAGAAAATTTGCTATTCATGCAACTTCATTTCTGATCCAAATACCAATACACTGTCGAGATTTTGCTGTTAGATTAATGTGTACTCATTATTACTTGCCTTGTGGTTCTAATGGCACACTGCATGTTCCATTACCTATATGCTCTAATGTCTGCTCGTACATGTCAGTAACAGTGTGTCCTGAGATCTGGTCTTACGTCATTAATTTTCTTGTGTCGGATCAAGTTTTGCCACAGTATAGATACGATGAAGGAATTAAGTTACCAGTTTGTAATAATACAGCTAAATTGATTGATTACTTGAACCTCACTAGTGACTGTTGTTCTGATGGGGGCATTAAAGTACCTCAACTAACTGAAACAACAACAAAAGGTAAACTATTAGACTATGTAAATGCAAAGGGACTGAACATCTGATCAATGGGAATGATGGCTTGTTTGTAGAGTAGAGTGACCTAATGTTTTCAATTACTGATTTGTGTGTGTTTAACATGTACTTTTGACAATATATTGCATCCTATAGCAATCAATATATCATCCACTACAAGTGCAACACAAACTACTTTTACTATTCAAGCATCAAAAACAGCTACACCTCTGATTACCAGTGGCACATCACCTGCATTGATACCAGGAATAATCAGTATTTTATTACTGTTGTTGGTAGTGTTGGCAATAGTGTTATCTGTTGCTTGTTGCATTAAAAAGAGAAGGAATCATGAACGACTCATGAAGAAAGAAATTCATGATAAACCTAACCCTTCATTAAGTAAGTAAAACTGATAAACAATTTTTGTACAAATATTTTGTTTTACTACTATCTACCATTTACCTTAAAAAGAAACAGTCTATTATGTGTATTGTAAACTATTATATTAGTTTTAGAAAGCAACAAAGAAAATATTTACAACTCCAGCAAAACTATTGAGATATCATCTGAATACATGAATCAGCTGTCAAGCTATATAATATCAGGCTCAAGCATCAGTGTGCAGGAGACTGTTGGACAAGGTTTGTTGTAAAATGATAATTGTAATTATTCTTATACACTATAAGGTGAGTTTGGTATAGTTTATCGTGGAGTGATGACAATAGAGAATCAAATGCCACAACCAGTTGCAGTCAAGACATTAAAAGGTAACTGTTGGAAAAATTTACAAATAAGTTAGATGCTATATTAAAAACTTGTTTATTGCAGGTTTTTACAGTAAGAGTGATATTGATTCTCTACTGGATGAGTGCATTATAATGATGTCATTTGATAATTTAAATGTATTACCACTGATTGGTGTGTGTCTTGATCTTGGACCAGCTCCATACATTATCATGCCTTTCATGTCAAGAGGAAGTTTATTGTCTTACCTCAAGAAAGAGAGACCTAATCTTACAGTAGCTGATACCAGTGAAGAGGATATTATACTGAATGTCAGGAAACAGTTACTCTCCATTTGTTTACAAGTTGGCAATGGAATGTGCTACTTAGCTTCACAAAGATTCATTCATCGTGATTTGGCAGCTAGAAACTGCATGTAAGTCATAATTTGTTTGTGTAAATAAATCAAAGGATGTAAAGCCAGAAACATTGGCACATGTATACAAAGTTGATTGTTTACTAGAGTAAATAATTGTACAAGTGGCCAAATTAAACTGTTTATGCACAAACACATTATTTCATTATAGGATTGATGATGATGGTATCATTAAAGTAGCTGATTTTGGTCTATCAGAAGATATATATTCTCAAAACTATTTCAGACAACTGGAAGGCAGTAAAGATTCATCATCATCACCTGTTAAATTACCATTGAAATGGATGGCATTAGAGAGTATTCATGATGGACTGTTCTCTGAGAAATCTGATGTGGTCAGTACAATTGCAAGAAATAATATGCCCAATATAGATTGTTACATTCTGTTCTTTACAGTGGTCTTATGGTGTGTTATGCTGGGAAGTGTTCAGTCTTGGTAGAGTACCTTATCCTGGTCTAGATCCAGTAGGAGTCGTGGAGTTACTGAATACTGGAGGAAGACTGTACACTCCAAATAATGAAGCATGTTCAAAAGAAATGTATGAAATCACAAACTATTATAAATTTTTATTTTGCAATTAAATTCAGTCTTACTGCTTAATTTTTCCTTATATTATAGATACTCATTGATGACTTCATGTTGGTCTGAGTCTCCTGATGATAGGCCAGTGTTCAGTGATTTAGTATCATCAATCAATACACTCATTGAGCCATTGGCTGGCTATCTGGACTTTACTGACATTAATTTTTGTTTGGAAAATGATATCAAAGTGTAAAAAATATCATGCTTAAAATTATTTTGTAGTTGTGAGCCACACCTCTGGATTGCTTACCATCTTGTTTTTTTTGATACAGTGACTAAAATTGTTTTTTTTTATTTTTATATTTTTTGATACTTACACATGTTCTTTATGTTGTGTTGCAAGTTTAGTTGGTTAATAGAATATTTAAAGAATTTTTAAAGTTGCTTCAAAATTTGGCCAAACTTTATGGCCAGGGTCTTTGACAAACTTTCATGAAAAATGGCTCCAAGACAATTCTTGACATTAACTCTATTTTCTTTTCCTAGTTAACTGCAGTGTTAAGTGTGGTTAATGTACTTTTACACCCACGCATTACAACCAGCCCCACCTTTTAAGAGGCGTGGTCCCTTGTATTGCTAGCTCCAGCATGAACAGATTCCACTCATTTCAGATTCTCAAGAGGTTTTCTAGGCCTCTCTGGTCTGCAAACTGGTCAGTCTCTCGTTGTAGCTCTTCCTCTTCGCCTAACAATGAGAAGCTGCTATCAATGAGTGATATACCTGGTCCTAGAGGCCTACCAATCTTGGGCTCCACGATAGACTACCTGAGGGCACTGGATAAAAGCTACTTACTATTATTCGAGCGAGTCAAGAAATATGGTGGCATATACAAAGAGAAAATGCTTGCTGGGATGCCTTATTCCGTTATAGTGACTGATACTAGTGATATAGAGACTGTGTTTAGAGCTGATGGCAAATACCCAATCAGACCTGATACACCAATGTCCCTTGATATGAGAGATGCCCTTAAGATACCGTATGGACTATTGCTTAGGTATGTATGCTCAAGTTTCTATAAAACACATCTTCATTATAAACGCACACTTTTTTTACTTATTTTAATTGGTAATGTAAATGAATATTTTAAAGTGTTCATTTATATTTTTATTACCATTGTGTAGTTCTAATGAGGAGTGGTATAGACAGCGTCAATCCATCTCACCATTCATGATGGTTCCTCGTAAAGTTGCTGAGCAGCATATCGGGTTTAATGATATTAGTGATGACCTTGTGAGTGCAATCAGGAAAGTGAGATCAAGTGATGCTTCTGTCATTTCTGATGTGCCCAGCCTCCTCTTCAAGTGGTCTTTTGAATGTAAGTTTGAAGAATGAATTCAGTGTTAGCAATATCATGATATTCCATAGCATCAGAACGTACTATTATGAAAATTCTATAGTTATAGATGTATAACTTAGCAAACAATTTTCATTCATAATTTCTATCATTCTTATTTGTAGCTGTCTCTTATACTACTTTGGGCAAAAAGCTAGGATCATTGAATATTGATAATGTTCCCAAGAAATGCCAAGACATGATCGATAACACTCAATTGCTTTTTCAAAAAACACTGGAGGCCATGTTTACCCCACCACTCTACAAGATATACCCTACTAAATTATGGAAGGATTTACTGCGCAGCCAAAAACAAGTTAGTTACTGAGTAACTTTATTTTTCATAATTACTATTATACTGCTATCTTCATTAGGTGTATGATATATCAATGAGTTTTGTTGAAGAGAGAGTAAAAGAGATTGAGTCACAGAGCCAGCAAGTCAATGAAAGTGATGAAGCACCAGAGAAGATGGATTTCCTAACGTACATGCTCCTCTCTAACAAACTCACCAAAGAAGAGATAACTAGTAATGCTGTTGATCTGATGTTTGCTGGAATCGACACTGTAAGTTATGTATAAAGTTATACTTGATGAGATATCATCTTCTACATATAATTGTACTTGATAATAAATCTTTCTATGTTGTAGACTTCCTATACATTGACTTGGACTCTTCATAATCTAGCAACTAACATTGATATACAGGAAAGAGTTAGGGAGGAGTTGCATAGTGTAATGGGATCAGATAACCTAGTGACACCTGAGCACATACAAAAAATGACTATATTGAGAAACTGTGTCAAAGAATCATTGAGGTACATTTGTAATACTTTATACAATTTTAATGTTTTTATTACTTTAGATTGTATCCAACTGTCCCAATGAATATTAGAGCTTTGCAGCAAGATGTGGTACTATCTGGGTATAGTGTACCGGCTGGAGTAAGTAATTGGTTATACTTGCTGTACCTGTAGCTACTATCAATTAATACTACAATTATTTTTTATTTAGACACAAGTACTGATTCCAATTATTGTCATTGCACGAATGGAGAAGTATTTCCCTAACCAGCCCAACTCGTTCATTCCTGATAGATGGAATCGTGAGGGAGAATATCCTAAGAATCCATTTGCTTTCCTACCCTTTGGATTTGGAGCCAGAATGTGTATTGGTAAGCACAAGCAATAGAATATATTGATAAACAAGGTTTATAGGACGAAGAGTTGCTGAGTTGGAGCTGCACATTGCAATTGCTAAAATATTAAAGAACTTCAATGTATCTTATGCAACTGGACCTGATACTAAAATGGACTTTGTCATGAAATTAGTTATAGTCCCTGAGAAACAGTTGGATTTGGTATTTTCAGATATTTAATACTTGATATTCTAATATGTACTACGTATTTTATTTCAGTGATTTTGTCACACACATTGAATTATTGTTATTGTTCTAAAATAGTCATTTTATTAGCAATAGAATAATTGTCCTACATGCTGCATTGCAGTATATCTCAGCTGCATCCAATACTGAGCATGTTGATTATAAGCTATACATGTAGCCTTGTAGCTTTGATGTTTAAGTGCTGTTTCACTTGCTCAACCCCAAGAAGTTTATTTTGTTAAACTAACACGTAATAAAAATTATAATTATGTGATCATCTTTTCCTAAAACATTTTAAGCAACTTTGAATTCTCTTGTAAGCCCATGACATCTTTGGTGGGTTATTATATAAAAGGAGCACTGACTTGCTCTTTAGATATACTGACATTTTGTATTATTGTTTAAAACTTCCACTTCATTACCAACCAAAATGTCTCTGTTTTGGTACAGTATGATGGCAGTTGTTCTTATCATTAATGCTGTCAATGGAAACTGTCCTGAAGATGATGATACTTCGTCATCATTTCCATCTCCAACTTCATCTTCTTTAATTCCGTCACCCACTCCAGGACCTGTTACTTATCAATTTTTTTCTTCTTCAAACACTAGTGTTAATGCTCAACCTGGTATACATGCATGTATCAGTATTATTTTGTTTAATACTTTTCTTCTTTGTAGTGTGTGTAATGCCAGTTGATTGTAAAGCATGGAAGGACTTGGGGATTACTAAGAATGGTGTGTATCCTATAAAACCTGATAATGGAGCAGCTTTTCAAGTAATAGAATTATATTTTGTGGTTTTATTCCCACTCGTGATCATTCCAGGTTTACTGTGATATGGAGACCGATGGTGGTGGATGGATTATATTTCAGAGGAGAAAAGATGGATCTGTTGATTTTAATAGAAATTGGGTTGACTATGAGTATGGGTTTGGCGATCTTGCTGGTGAGTTTTGGTTAGGATTGAGCAAGATTCATCGCCTCACTAAAGAAGGATCAAACACACTAAGAGTGGACCTGGGAGACTTTGATGCAAACACAGCTTATGCAAAATTTTCATCATTCAACATTGGAGGTAGTACTACTAAATATGTCTTGTCTGTTGGAGGGTATTCCGGTACTGCTGGAAATTCATTAATCGATCATAATGGAAGAAAATTTTCTGCAAGAGATAATGACAATGATAACAACTCAGGTAACTGTGCTCGAGATATTTACCCTGGTGGCTGGTGGTTTAACAGTTGCTTTGTGGCACATCTTAATGGTGTTTATCACCAGAATCCATCCATCAGCTATGCAAAGGGCGTTGTCTGGTATAACTGGAAAGGCTGGTATTATTCTCTTAAGTTTACAGAAATGAAAACTCGTGCAAATTGAACATTTTGAAGTGTGTGCTTTTTTGATTTTGGTAGATTTAGTCAGCCTATATATATATACACTAGAAAATGGACATGTTATTTTTAGTTCATGTATATATATATATATATATATATATATTGTTTTTCTTAGAAAAATGTTAGTGTTTTTAATTAAAAAATGATCAATAAATGCATCACTAAACACACCAGTACATTATTACAGACAAATGAATTATAATGGATCTAAAGGGGGTTACCAATACATTTACACAGCAGTCATGCAGTGCTCCAGTAGGTCTATTACAGTCTACTGATATGTCTCTAAATTTTCTGCTTTTACTTATTTTAACTTCAAATTTATTACTTGCTCATAGTAAGCTATAATGCTATGTATAAGATGCCAGTGAACTGCTTAGACCAAACTTAGCTTCCTTCTTGTTTACATGCAGGTTGTATTTTTGGTGACCTAAGATTGGTGAATGGAAATAGGACTAAGACTACCATAGGAAGATTGGAGATTTGCATTAACAATGAATGGGGCACTGTGTGTGATGATGGATGGACTCACACTAATGCTGAAGTGGTCTGCAGGCAACTAGGATACTCTACTATTGGTAAAATGCTAATTGTAATGCGGTTTGAGTCTTTGCTATAACTTCTCCAGGTGCTCAATATTTCAATGAAAAGTATT
>NW_003546533.1:57602-67447 GCF_000090795.2 Amphimedon queenslandica
TTATGGTGTATTGTGTTGGGAAGTGTTCAGTCTTGGTAGAGTACCTTATCCTGGTCTAGATCCAGTAGGAGTTGTGGAGTTACTGGATACTGGAGGAAGATTACACACTCCAAATAATGGAGCATGTTCAAAAGAAATGTATGAAATCATTAACTATTATTAATTTAATGTGATTTTGACTATGTTGCAATTAAAATTAATGTTAATGCTTTTCCTTATTATAGTTACTCATTGATGATATCTTGTTGGTCTGAATCTCCTGATGATAGGCCAGTGTTCAGTGATTTAGTATCATCAATCAATGCATTCATTGAACCATTGGCTGGCTATCTGGACTTCACTGACATTAATTCTTGTGTGGAAAATGATATCAAAGTTTAATATATGTGTGTTATCATTTTTAAGTGTGCTTATGTCTGTGTACCATTGTTTGTGTGTGTATTAGTGTGATACCATTGGATATGTGTGTTTTATCATTTTTATATTATTATATAGTTTTTAATGCAGAAAGCAGTTTTAATTAATTCATAAATTGGGCCACACTTCCAGATTATCTATAAAAAAGCTTCCTCAGGTGATAAAATATATCAGAAGAGTTGCTGAGTTGGAGCTACACATTGCAATTGCTAAAATATTAAAGAATTTCAATGTATCGTATACAACTGGACCTGATACTAAAATGGGCTTTGTCATGAAATTAGTTTTAGTCCCTGAGAAACAGTTGGATTTGGTATTTTCAGATATTTAATACTTGATATTCTAATGTGTACTGCATATTTTACTTCATTGCTAATATATTGTCACACACATTGAATTATTGTTATGTTATTATTAATAGTCAGTTTATTACCAAAAGAAGATTGTCCTACATGCTGTGCTGCATTATGTTGGCTGTATACAATATTGAGCATATACGTTATAAGCTATGCCTGTATAGCTTTGGTATTTACACATTTTAGTGTTGTTTTGTATGTTTTCACTTGTGTATCCCCAAGAAGTTTACTTTTGTTTAGCATTGTTATAACTTTGCTGTGATCATATACTCCTACAACATTTTTAGCAAGCTTTAAATTCTTTTGGAAGCTGTAGGTTGTTTTTTGATGTTCACTGAAATTCTACACTTATTCCAACTGAATATCTCTCTCTTTATATAGCATGATGGTAAATGTTGTTATCATTGATGCTGTCAATGGTGTGAATGGCCATCAGTAATCTTTAGCTTATGCAAAATTCTCATCATTCAAAACAGTGCTATAAAATACGTAGTACAGCTAAAGATCAACTGATTTCTTTATGAATGATTTGGTTGGGGGAGCCGCAAACTTCATTCATGCCATACGTGTGTAACAATAAAAAAAAACTGCCAGTTTGACTGACAGAAACATTAATTCCCTTTGAATTTATCAACAATTACAATAATTACTGATAGAGGTGTGGTCACTAGACTAAACACTTTGCTTTTTCTAGTCTACTGCGATGTTTCTTCTGCTTTTATCTATTTTAACTTGGAATTCACTACTTGCTCATGGTAAGCTATTAGATCTATAATGAGACTAATCTATCTATAAGGTGTAAACTACCAGGCTTAGAGCAAAATCTGACAGCTTCTTTTCTTTATTATACAGGTTGTATGCTTGGTGACCTACGATTAGTGAATGGAAATAGGACTAATATAGGAAGGTTGGAGATTTGTATTGACAATGAATGGGGCACTGTGTGTGATGATGGATGGACTCACACTAATGTTGAGGTAGTCTGCAGGCAACTAGGATACTCTACTATTGGTAGGATACTTATAGTACTGTAAATGTATGCCTGATTTGACACTTTACAATATATATAGGTGCTCAATATTTCAGTGAAAAGTATTATGATACTGGAAACACGTCAATATTTTTGAATGATTTTGTTTGTTTGGGATCAGAGGACAACATACTGCAGTGCAATCATTCAACCATTGGATCATCTCATAATTGTAGTCGTTCTAATGGTGTCAGTGTCCAATGCTTTAAAATAGGTATAGTGTTTGCTTGGTAGTAATAGCTGTTGGATGTTACGTTTGTTTACTAAAGATAATGCCCTCTGCAATACGGAATTGGATGATCAGTTATGGTCTGCAATGAGGTAAAGCTCTTAAAAATTGGTTACAAAATTAGTCTACTCGTATAATTATGATACAATTTCTATTAATCTATTAATTTTATAATGCTGTCAACTAATATACATGCTATTAAAAACTATTGTGTTTAATTTATTGTAGTTCAAATGGGAGATGTGAAGCATATTACAAAGGAGGATCTTCCACTTCTATCTGTGACCATTTATATGATCCTGATATTGATTATGTTTATATTCCTCATAAACGTCTTAGAGGCTCACAGCAAGTTTTGAGACTATTTGCTATACAGGCAAATGCATTTATATTTCAAATGCCAGAACGATGTCAAGATTTTGCCATTAAAATAATGTGTACTCATTATTACTTGCCTTGTGGTTCTAATGGCACACTGCATGTTCCTTTACCCATATGCTCTAATGTCTGCTCATACATGTCAGAAACATTGTGCCCTGACATCTGGTCTTATGTTGATAATTTTCTTGTGTCGGATCAAGTTTGGCTAGAGTTTAGGTATGATGAAGGGATTAAGATACCAGTTTGTAACAATACAGACGGAATGATTGATTACTTGAACCTCACTAGTGATTGTTGTTCTGATGGAGGCATTAAAGTACCTCAACTAACTATAACAACAACAGAAGGTAAACTATTAGACTATGTATACAAATTAGGGACTGCAAATCAAATGTGTTGTTGTTTGTAATATTGTCTACTATATAAAGTATTTATTGATTTCATAACATTTTATTACTTTTATTAGTCATCACTACATCCACTACACCTGTCCAACATTCAACAATTATCCAAACAACTATCTCCACACCTCCAATACCTACCAGTGGCATACCATCTGCCTCAAATCAACTAGTGTCTACTTTGATACCAGGAATATTCAGTGTTTTATTACTGTTGCTGGTAGTGTTGGCAATAGTATTACTTGTTGCTTGTTACATTAAAAAGGCAAGGAAACGTAAACAGCTTATGAAGAAGGAATTTCCCATTAAAACTAATCCTTCACTACGTAAGTCAACTGACAAATATTTTTGACACCAAGTTTTTTTATTACTATCTATCATTTACCTTTATGTAATGTATCATAAACAATTTTTAGGCTTGGAAAGCAACAAAAAAAATATCTACAGCTCTAAAAAAACTTTTGAGATATCATTTGAATACATGAATCAGTTGTCAAGCTATATAATATCAGGCTCAAGCATCAGTGTGCAGGAGACTGTCGGACAAGGTTTGTTGTAAAGCTTTGATTGATCATAATGATAATTGCAACCATTCTTGTACACTTTAAGGTGAGTTTGGTATAGTTTATCGTGGAGTGATGACAAGAGAGGATCAAATGCCACAACCAGTTGCAGTCAAAACATTAAAAGGTAACCGTTTAGATGAAATTTACAGATGAATCAGATACTGTATTAAAATAACGCTTAAACTTGTTTATTACAGGTTTTTACAGTAAGAGTGATATTGATTCTCTACTGGATGAGTGCATTATAATGATGTCATTTGATAATTTAAATGTATTACCACTGATTGGTGTGTGTCTTGATCTTGGACCAGCTCCATACATTATCATGCCTTTCATGTCAAGAGGAAGTTTATTGTCTTACCTCAAGAAAGAGAGACCTAATCTTACAGTAGCTGATACCAGTGAAGAGGATATTATAATGAATGTCAGGAAACAGTTACTCTCCATTTGTTTACAAGTTCAGTGCTAATGGAATGTGCTACTTAGCTTCACAGAGATTCATTCATCGTGATTTGGCTGCTAGAAACTGCATGTAAGTCATATTTATAATATATAAGCTCATTATGTCACTCACTCTGCCAAGGGTTTTCACAGGATTTGGTATAGTGCTCACAGCTTCTTTTCAGATGCATATACATGTTCTTATATTGTGTAGCAAGTTTGAGGTGATTTTGATCAAATTTAATTTTTTTTCATGAATTTTTAAAAGTTACTATATTACACTGACTATAGCACTTTATTTTTTTTGTATAGGATTGATGATGATGGTATCATTAAGGTAGCTGATTTTGGTCTATCAGAAGATATATATTCTCAAAACTACTTCAGACAACTGAAAGGCAGTAAAGATTCGTCATCATCAACAGTTAAACTACCATTGAAATGAATGGCATTAGAGAGTATTCATGATGGACTGTTCTCTGAAAAATCTGATGTGGTCAGTACAATTGCAAGAAATAATATGCCCTATCAATATAGATTGTTACATTCTGTTCTTTACAGTGGTCTTATGGTATATTGTGTTGGGAAGTGTTCAGTCTTGGTAGAGTACCTTATCCTGGTCTAGATCCAGTAGGAGTTGTGGAGTTACTGGATACTGGAGGAAGATTACACACTCCAAATAATGGAGCATGTTCAAAAGAAATGTATGAAATCATTAACTATTATTAATTTAATGTGATTTTGACTATGTTGCAATTACAATTAATGTTAATGCTTTTCCTTATATAGTTACTCATTGATGATGTCTTGTTGGTCTTAGTCTCCTGATGATAGGCCAGTTTTCAGTGATTTAGTATCATCAATCAATGCACTCATTGAACCATTGGCTGGCTATCTGGACTTCACTGACATTAATTCTTGTGTGGAAAATGATATCAAAGCGTAATATGTGTGTGTTACCAATTTGATGTGTGCTTATGTCTTTGTACCATTGTTTGTGTGTGTACCATTGGATGTGTGTGTTTTACCATTGTTTTATATTATTATACAGAAAGAAATTTAAATTAATTTATAGTTTGAGCCAAGTTCCAGATTATCTATAAAAGCTGCATTCAATATTGAGCATATACGTTATAAGCTATGCCTGTAGCTTTGGTATTTACACATTTTAGTGTTGTTTTGAATGTTTTTACTTGTGCATCCCCAAGAAGTTTACTTTTGTCTAGCACTGCTATAGTTTTGCTGTGATCGTATATACTCCTACAACATTTTTAGCAAGCTTTAAATTCTCTTGGAAGCCTGTTACGCTGTATTATGCATCTTTGATGTTCACTGAAATTCTATATACACTTATACCAATTGAATATCTCTCTCTTTACAGCATGATGGTAAATGTTGTTATCACTGATTGATGCTGTCAATGGCCATCATTAATCTTTAGTTTATGCAAAATTCTCATCATTTAAAACAGTGCAGTATGAAACATGTGCTATTTGTCTAGTACAACCAAAGATACATTAACTAATTTTTTCATTAGTGGATTTGGCCCGGTTAGGGGAGCAAAACTCATGCCACAGTTGCGTATGTGTGTGATAATGAATAACTACCAGTTTGCCGACTGACAAAAACACTCCCTTTGAATTTATCAACAATTACCAATTGTTGATAAATTCAACAATTGTTGATAAATTCAAAGCTGATGTTTTTGTAGTCTTACCCTGCTACTTGTGAAACCATGGATAGTATTAGTATCCAAGGTGAAACTAATGTTTTTGTCAATCTACATTCTGAACAGAAAACTTTGTTTGAGCTTGTAACAGTTGCTTCATCCTCAATAGTTTTATGAGTCTAATTACAACTCCTTTCCAAATTTATTGTGCACTCCCTGCTCCCCCTGTTTATACTTTAATCGATTGATGCCCAACATCACTAGTCTCGAGCTAATATCCTATCCATCCTAATATCCTATCCATCCTAATAACATCTAGAGGTGTGGTCATTGGATTAGCAGCGCAGCGCAGCTGTAAGCTAGAGCTACTAGTACTGCTTGACCTACTACTATGTTTCTTCTGCTTTTATCTATTTTCACTTGGAATTCACTACTTGCTCATGGTAAGCTATAGATCTATAACGAGACTAATCTATAAGGTGTAAACTACTTAGAGCAAAATCTGACAGCTTCTTTTCTTTATTATACAGGTTGTATGCTTGGTGACCTACGATTAGTGAATGGAAATAGGACTAATATAGGAAGATTGGAGATTTGTATTAACAATGAATGGGGCACTGTGTGTGATGATGATTGGACTCACACTAATGCTGAGGTGGTCTGCAGGCAACTAGGATACTCTACTATTGGTAGGATACTTATGTATGCCTGATTTGACACTTTACGATATAGGTGCTCAATATTTCAGTGAAAAGTATTATGATACTGAAAACAGGTCAATATTTTTGGATGATGTTGTTTGTTTGGGATTAGAAGATAACATACTGCAGTGCAATCATTCAACCATTGGATCATCTCATAATTGTAGTCGTTCTAATGGTGTCAGTGTGCAATGCTTTAAAACAGGTATAGTGTTTGCTTGGTAGTAATAGCTGTTAGATATTACAATTGTTTACAAAAGATAATGCCCTCTGCAATACGGAATTGGATGATCAGTTATGGTCTGCAATGAGGTAAGGCTCTTGAAGATAAATAGCTATAGATACTTCCCAATAAGAGTTGGTTACAAAATTTAGCCTACTATGATAATTATGATATAATCAACTGTAAAACATAATATTGACATACATAATATTGTTTGTGTTTATTGTAGTGCAAATGGGATCTGTGAAGCTTATTACAAAGACAAATCTTCCACTTCTATCTGTGACCATTTATATGATCCTGATATTGATTATGTTTACATTCCTTATAAACGTCTTGGAGGCTCTCAGCAAGATTTGAGACAATTTGCTTTACAGGCAAATGCATTAATATTCCAAATACCAGAACACTGCCGAGATCTTGCCATTAAAATAATGTGTGTTCATTATTACTTGCCTTGTGGTTTTAATGGCACACTGCATGTTCCTTTACCTATTTGCTCTAATGTCTGCTCATACATGTCAGAAACATTGTGCCCCGATATCTGGTCATTTGTTGTGAAATTTCTTGATTTGAATCAAGTTGCACCAGGTTATAGATATGATGAAGGAATCAAGTTACCAGTTTGTAATAATACAGCTAAATTGATTGATTACTTGAACCTCACTAGTGACTGTTGTTCTGATGGGGGCATTAAAGTACCTCAACTAACTAAAACAGCAGCAAAAGGTAAACTATTAGACTATTATACAAACTAAATAATCAACATGAGTATTTGTAGTATTGTAACTGTATCTCTAGAGTAATTATTAATTTCATATGTGCATTTTATTACTTCTAGTGATTAATACATCCACTACACCTGTCCCACATTCCACAACTATTCAAACAACTAGATCCATACCTCTGATTCCTGCCAGTGGCACACCATCTGCCTCAAATCAGCTAACATCTGCCTTAATACCAGGAATGATCAGCACTTCATTACTGTTGCTGGTAGTGTTGGCAATAGTATTATCTGTTGCTTGTTGCATTAAAAAGGCAAGGAATCGTAAACAACTTATGAATAAAGAGTTTTCCCTTAAAACTAATTGTTCACTACGTAAGTCAACTGACAAATATTTTTGACACTTTACTTTACTACTATCTACAATTTACTTTTATGTAATGCATCATAAACAATTTGTAGTTTTGAAAAGCAACAAAGAAAATATCTACTTCTCCGACAAAACTTTTGAGATATCATCTGATTACACGAATCAGTTGTCAAAGTATATAATATCAGGCTCAAGCATTAATGTGCAGGAGACTGCTGGACAAGGTACATTAAAGTTTTGATTGATCATAATGATAATTGCAACCATTCTTGTACACTATAAGGTGAGTTTGGTATAGTTTATCGTGGAGTGATGACAAGAGAGAATCAAATGCCACAACCAGTTGCAGTCAAGACATTAAAAGGTAACTGTTTAGATCAAATTTACAGATGAGTTAGATGCTGTATTAAAATAATGCTTAAACTTGTTTATTACAGGTTTTTACAGTAAGAGTGATGTTGATTCTCTACTGGATGAGTGCATTATAATGATGTCATTTGATAACTTAAATGTATTACCACTGATTGGTGTGTGTCTTGATCTTGGACCAGCTCCATACATTATCATGCCTTTCATGTCAAGAGGAAGTTTATTGTCTTACCTCAAGAAAGAGAGACCTAATCTTACAGTAGCTGATACCAGTGAAGAAGATATTATACTGAATGTCAGGAAACAGTTACTCTCCATTTGTTTACAAGTTGGCAATGGAATGTGCTACTTAGCTTCACAGAAATTCATTCATCGTGATTTAGCTGCTAGAAACTGCATGTAAGTCATAATTTTTTGTAAATTATTAAGTTAGCAAGTTTAAGATGATTCTGACCAAGTTTGAATTTTAATCAATTTTTAAAGCTACACAAAAATTGGCCTTTGTCCCTGTATTTGGCTAAATTTTGTCAAAAATGACTAGAAAAAATTATAATTTTTATGTTTTATCTAATGTTCATACATGTTCTTATGTTGTGTAGCAAGTTTGAGCTAATTCCAGACAAATTTGGATTTTTTACAAATTTTTAAAGTTATTCTAAATTTGTGCCAAAGTCCCTTTAATTTTAAATTGTCATTTATTAATTTTTTAGAGTGCATATTACACTAACTATAGCACTTTAACTTTTCGTTGCATAGGATTGATGATGATGGTATCATTAAAGTAGCTGATTTTGGTCTATCAGAAGATATATATTCTCAAAACTACTTCAGACAACTGAAAGGCAGTAAAGATTCATCATCATCACCTGTTAAACTACCATTGAAATGGATGGCACTAGAGAGTATTCACGATGGACTGTTCTCTGAAAAATCTGATGTGGTCAGTACAATTGCAAAAATAATATGCCCTATATAGATTGTTACATTCTGTTCTTTACAGTGGTCTTATGGTGTATTGTGTTGGGAAGTGTTCAGTCTTGGTAGAGTACCTTATCCTGGTTTAGATCCAGCAGGAGTTGTGGAGTTACTGGATACTGGAGGAAGACTGTACACTCCAAATAATGAAGCATGTTCAAAAGAAATGTATGAAATCACCATTATAGAAATTAATGTGAAAATTTTAGACTATGTTTTTTTTCCTTTTACAGTTACTCATTGATGACTTCATGTTGGTCTGAGTCTCCTGATGATAGGCCAGTGTTCAGTGATTTAGTATCATCAATCAATGCACTCATTGAACCATTGGCTGGCTATCTGGACTTCACTGACATTAATTCTTGTGTGGAAAATGATATTAAAGCTTAAAAAACTTGTTTTATATTATGTTAATTGTGATAGTTTTTATACAGTAAAACCATAGATACTACATACACACATGGATATGAAACAGGAAGTCGGTATCCAATTAACTCTTTGAAGTTCACCTGTAAACGTCATAACCAGCATAGCTCTATCCTTGGCGCTTTTCTCTCTGTCTATGTTTTCAAGAATTTTCTTGACTCACTTATTTTTGTGAAAGAAGGTATATAGGTCTTTTGTTTTGTTCAGTAGACCTAATAAATATATTCTCATTTCATTTTGTCAACAGGCCTCATGTTTACATGACAAAATTAGAAGACCTCCATTTTTATTTGTAACCACCTTTTCTAGACTCGGCGAACGGAGTTAGCTAGTAAGTCTTGGAATCATAATAGTGTATTGTTTGTTACATGGACTGAAACTATTCTCGTGTCAATGTAATGAGAAATGACTGAGATAATAGCCAAAAACTAGTTTTTTTAATATTAATTTTGTAACCACCTTTTTGAGACTTCTGCACCAGGTATGAACAAGTTACTACTTTGAGTGTATTCATTAAGGTCTCTTATATAGACTGTTTATGGTTTCATTTTTCTAGATGCTATG
>NW_003546533.1:67738-70514 GCF_000090795.2 Amphimedon queenslandica
ATTCTTTCTTGTAATAGTAGATCTTCACTTTTTAGAACTAGAATATCGATTGTAACTCTTCTATAGTTGTAGACCTGAGCTTTAGTAAGTAATTCAACTGGATTTCTTCACTATTTTGCTTGTGCCATGCTTATACACGTGTAGTGTAAACGTCACGATACATCACTTCCGGCGCCAAGGATCGAGCGCATCCTGTTTCATATCCATGTGTGTATGTAGTATCTATGGTAAAACACCTTGCAAGCAATTTTAATCATTTCATTATTAGATCTATGAGCCACACCTCCAAATTGACTAGCTAGATCTAGCTTCCCCCTGTATCTACCATTATGTCGACCGTGTCGCTTCGCCAACAATCTTTTGTAAACGTTTGTGACAAAGAATTAGGTTAGTTCCTTTGCTTGTATAGTTGATTTTTATTGCAAAAGTTGTGAGTTTAAATCTATTGACTTTTTGCACTATTTGCATTTGGTTTACCATTTAAATTTTAATGGAGCCATCTTTAACCCGCTGACCATGCTCATAAAATTTGGTTGCTACTTGCTAGCTGATAGTGAGAAACAGAATTATATTTTACTGATTAAGAGTTCTGAGGAGTCAAAAAACTAGAATAGAATCAGAGTAACCCTAAAACTTATACTTATCTATTGTAGTGAATGTATGCAACCTTATCATGCCACAGACAGACATAGGTAAAGCTAGTCTCGCTAGCCAGACCATTCCCCAGCCTACAGTCATTTGGGTGGAATGACTGTAGGCTGGGGAATGGTATGGTCTGGCTAGCGAGACTAAGGTAAAGCACCTTTATGTAATAACATTAACAGCTACTTGATTTAATGTATTAATTCACTTACATGTTCCCAATATTTACTACTATATATAATAATAATACTAATATGAACCTGTTGTTAATCAGATTACATCATATATATGAATGACAGACAGACAACAGTAGTATCTAGTCCTTGCCTCAGGCGTGTACTCTTGGGCATAGGTAAACACCTTAATGTAATAACAACATTAATAGCTACTGTTGTCAATTGGATTGTAATAATTCAATTACGTGTTCCCACAATATTTACTACTATAATAATAATACTAATTAAACACTATTGTTAATCAGATTTATCACTATGCCTTAAAATTTATTTTTAAAGACATGAAAGTGAAAGCATTTATGAGTAAACTGCAATATACCGTATAGCCACAAAGTTTCGAGGCAATAAACTTTCACGAATCAGGCCACAAGTCTTTTTTCGCGAATTAACTTTCGCGGTTCTTGTTTTAAAGCACACGTGTTTATGGGCAATACGGATATTTCACGGAATTAACTTTGGCGAGTACGGAAATCCGCGAAAACAGTGAAAGTTGTACCCTAGAAATTAAACGGCTATACGGTAATACCAAACAAAGCAGCTACACTTCTTCAGTACTATAGCTTACTATATTCATTGGCCCATTGCTCTCAATTATGATAACATCACTTTCTTTACTCCAGGCATCAGTGATTTCTATGATGTTTATGATAAGGTCAAGTCTCTTAGTTCCCACTGGAAGTCAATGGCTATATCACTGAGACTGCGAATGAGTGACATCAACAGTATAGAAGCTACTCATCAGGGAAACCCTCTTTCTTGTCTACAGCAGATTCTTGAGTATTGGCTGAGAAAAGACTACGACTATGAGACTCACAGTCCTCCATGTTGGAGGATCATGTGTGTAGCCGTTAAAGAAGGAGGAGGCAACCCAGCACTAGCACAAGAAATATCTCTTAACCACTTGCTACCAGTTGCTGAGGGTGCAATTGAAGATGTGTCCTATATAAAATCAACCACTTCAAAAGGTAAAATTCATTCTGTTAAGCTCATAATCTGGCTAAAAATTATTAAAATGGATGATTCTATTCTTGCCATTTTTGGCAAAATTTGGCCAAACCTATACACTTTAGTCAAGAAATCCTATAATAATTATTATGACACTCATGTCTTTGCTATTGCTATCTTTGGTAAGATGTATTTATTTGATAATTTCAATTTTTAGGCACCTCAATTTACGTTGGTTCTGAAAGAAATTTTTCACTTTTAAATAAAATATATGATCTCCAGAAGGAATTTGCTGAAGCTATTCGAGTAACAAAAGGATTTTTGAAGCCAAAAATTCTTCCTAAAATTATTGATTACCTCGAGATTCACATTCTTGCTCTATTGGGCCCTCACAGAACCAACCAAGATGCAGTGCGAGCAGTTAGAGATGAGTTCTGTAGCATTAAAAGTATCAAAGATCTCTTTACTGTCTTGCAAGATAAGTACATATCATGGTTCAACTATGAAATTATCGTTCGACTTGTTTCTGTTTTTCTTGGAAAGAAAAGGTCGCTAAAGAGGATGTGGTCAATGTATGAAGACAAGTTAAAGGACTATTTCATTAACAGTGGTGGTTTGCTAAAAGACGTTGATGCTGTACAGTTTGGTATAATGGATGCTCCTCCTGGTACACGAGTCATGATTGCTAAAGTCGAGCGAGAAGACTACACACTAGCAGACCTTTTCTTCTTTCATAGAGCCATACCACGAGAGTTCGATATTCCAGAGATGAGGTTATACTTCTCGTTTGTAACCATTGGCTCTCTTCACTTGCATTATCTTATTCCTGACTATCTTCATATTTTGCTGTTTCCTCTCACTGAGAAGCTACAGAAGCAGTTGGCTAGTATTGGCATCACTGAGATTGCTTGTGATAAGTATATCTATGATCTGAAGGAGGTATGTGTCATACA
>NW_003546533.1:71383-73535 GCF_000090795.2 Amphimedon queenslandica
AGCATTAATGCTGTTGAATATCTCATTAATTGTCATAACAGTGATCCTAATATCACTGATCTCAAAGGTATGACATCTCTTCACCATTCTTGTCGTAATGGTCATATTCACGTCACTCAATATCTCATTGAGGTACAGCATTGTGATTTTAATAAAACAGATAATGAAGGATGTACATTAGTACATCATGCTGCAAGTAGTGGTAACTTTAATTTAGTTCAGTATCTTATTACTGAACAAGGTTTGTCTCCTACTGCAGTCGATAAGAATGGCCTCACTGCTTTACATTATGCTTCCCGTACTCTCAATTTGCACCTTGTTCAAGAATTAGTAGTTACCCATCAGTTGGATCCACATCAAGCAGCCAAAAATGGTAAACTTCCAATTCATGATGCTGCTCAATCTGGTGCTGTTTTTATTCTTGATTATTTTGCGAAGTCTTGCAAGTGTAACCTTAATCAAACAGATACCAGAGGTTGGAACATTTTTCATTATTCATCTGAAAAAGGCAACTCACATTTTATAAAGCATTTCATCAGCCAGTATCCTGAATGCAATAAATTGTTGCACACTGCTGAGACCATGGATAGTCTACCATTACATTTTGCTTGTCAGAGTGGTAATGCCCAATTAGTCACATTTCTAATAGATGATATGAATTGTGATGTCACAGCTACCAGTGTACATGGTAAGAGTTGTGTCTCCCTTGCCTGTTGCTCAAAAAATCTCAATCTAGTCCAGCTACTTATACAAAAATACAAACTTAATCCTGTTGCTGCTGATAATTATGGTTTCACAGCATTACATGCAGCAGCACAAAATAATTGCATAGATATATTAGAATGGTATAGTCAACAGTATAACATGGATATTGCCAACCACAGCAGCAAACACAAATACACATTAGCTCATTTAGCTGCTTATAATGGTGAATTAAAATTTCTTAAGCATCTGATCAATGAGTATCAGTGTGATGTTAATGCCACTAGTTCTGATACTGGTAGTACAAGTCTTCATTTAGCATGTGAAAATGGTCATCTCCCTGTTGTTCTTTACCTCACTAGTCTCCCTCAGTGTAATGTAGCAGCTACCACTTTAGACGGATCTACAGTTCTTCACAAAACCTGCATATGTATTTTTAAGGAATCTTTTCCTATACTCAAGCACCTGGTTGAGAAGCATCAGTTAGATTTGTGTGCTGTTAATGATGATGGAATGGCTCCTATTCACATAGCATGTAGTAAGGGAAGAGTAGATTCTGTGCAGTACATTATAGAGCATTCACCATCACTACTTGAGTTGCCTGAAAGTGTTCACGGTCACACTCCATTTCTTATTTCAGTAATGTACAATCAGCTAAAAGTGGTTCAATATCTCATTAGTAAAAATTGCAATCTATCTGCTTCTGATTATAAAGGCTTCAAGTCAGTTCACATATCAGCAAACAATGGTCATTTGAATGTGTTGAAGTATCTCATTGATAATAATTATTGTGACCTCAATGCAACCGATCATCAAGAGCGTACACCACTTCATATTGCTGTACTAGCCGATCAATTTAAAATAATTGAATATATACTGAACAAGTCAACTCCTACAGTGACTGTCGACTGGCTTTGTGAGGTCAAATATTCATTAGACAGTCCTCAAGACTTACACACAACTAATCTCCATATTAATGCACAAGACAAAGATGGTAATACTCCTCTTCATCTTGCTTGTCAAAGAGGAAAAAAGGACATTGTATCATTGTTAGCAAAATCTTGCCACTCCAGCAGTTATTTCTTAATTGCTAACAAAAAAGGAGAGACACCATTACACTTAGTAGCTGCTGTTGATAGTAATGATGCTGCAGAAGCTTTGCTTGTTTCAGTCACTGGCTCTCTCCGTAGTGAGCTCTTTACTGCTCATGATAATGAAGGATGCACTGTGTTTCATACAGCTTGTAGTAATGGTCATCTCAATGTCTTTCGATTTTTTTGCAATATTTATCCTGAAGGTGTTCATGCAATGGATGATAAGCAGCGCAGTTTACTTTATGCAGCGTGTAAGGGTAGGAATATTGAGATAGTAAAGGAACTCATTGAAAAGTATAAGCTAGATCCTGAATCTAAAGACATAGATGGTACTTCATGCCTGCACCTTATAGCTG
>NW_003546533.1:73545-76173 GCF_000090795.2 Amphimedon queenslandica
TAAAGACATAGATGGTACTTCATGCCTGTACCTGTTAGCTGAAAGAGGCCTTGTTGATATGTATCAATATTTGAAGCAGTACATTCACTCTACTGCAATCCCTTATGACAAGGTTGGTCGTACTCCACTTCATTGTGCTTGCAGTTCTGGTAGGATTTATATGGCAATTTATCTCATAGAAACCTACTCCTGTTCTCCTGATGATCCTGATTATAATGGCTATACAGCAGTTCATGCAGCATGTGAATCTGGTAACATCGAGTTAGTTCGCTACTTCTTAACAAATCTTAAATGTAATGCATACACTGAAACCAAAGAGCTACAAACTCTTCTTTATTTTGCTAGTAAGAGCTCTAATTTAGAGCTTGTTCGATATCTAGTCAATGTATTCAGGCTAAAACCTCGTCCACATGATATTGAAGTAGCTCAGTCAATTAATCCTTATTCATCAGTAGTGAAGTATCTTCAGAAAGTTCATACTGACATGATTCTTGATATGGTAGAGGAAGAGAGGAGGAAAGCAAAGGAGGGAGGTTATCATGAAAAACTACTGGAGCTCCCTGAAGAACAAGGCACAAACTATAAGATCACATGAGCCATTGGCTGGCTATCTGGACTTCACTGACATTAATTCTTGTGCGGATAATGATACCAAAGTTTAAAAAAACTTGTTTTATTTTATGTTTATTGTGATTGTTTTTATGCAGTAAAACAAGCAATTTTAATTAAAATATTCATAACTTATAAGCTTAAAGCCACACCTCCAAATTGTTCATCTATCTAGCTAGTTCGAGAGCTAGTTCCTGTACCATTATGTCGGCCGTGTCTCTCCGCCAACAATCTTTTGTAAACGTTTGTGACAAAGAATTAGGTGAGTTACTTTGTTGCTTTTTATTGCAAAAGTTATGAGTTTAGATCTATTGACTCTCGCTTTTTTCCATCTTTTTAACTATAGTAGTCTGGCACGCCCCTTCTGCATAACAATAGTGTTGACCGGCAATACTTATAAAATTTGCTTGCTACTTGCTATAGTGAGAAATAGAATTATATTTTACTGAGTAAGAGTTCTGAGGAGTCAAAGAACTGGAATAGAATCAGAGTAACCCTAAAACTTATACTTATCTATTGTAGTGAATGTTTTAAGCCTTATCATGCCTCAGGCATGTATTCTTGGCATGGGTAAACACCTTAACGTGGTCAATTGGATTGTAATAATTCACTTATGTGTTCCCACAATATTTACTACTATAATAATACTAATTAACACTATTGTTAATCAGATTTATCATATGCCTTAAGATTTATTTTTAAAGACATGAAAGTGAAAGCATTTATGAGTAAACTGCAATATAATACCAAACGAAGCAGCTACACTCAGTTATGATAACATCACTTTCTTTACTGTAGGCATCAATGATTACTATGATGTTTATGATAAGGTCAAGTCTCTTAGTGCCCACTGGAAGTCAATGGCTATATCACTGAGACTGCGAATGAATGACATCAACAGTATAGAAGCTGCTCATTGGGGAAACCCTCTGTCTTGTCTACAGCAGATTCTTGAGTATTGGCTGAGAAAAGATTACGACTATGAGACTCATGGTCCTCCATGTTGGAGGATCATGTGTGTAGCTGTTAGAGAAGGAGGAGGCAACCCAGCACTAGCACAAGAAATATCTCTTAACCACTTGCTACCAGTTGCTGAGGGTGCAACTGAAGATGTGTCCCATACAAAATCAACCGCTTCAAAAGGTAAAATCCATTTCGTTAAAGTTATAATCTGGCTAAAAAATATTAAAATGAATGATTCTTTCCTTGTCATTTTTGGCAAAATTTGGCCAAAGACAAATACACTTCAGTCCAAATGCTGTAAGAAATCCTATAATAATTATTATGACACTCATGTCTGTAGTATTGCTATGTTTGGTTAGATGTATATTTATTCGATTATTTCAATTTTTAGGCACCTCAATTTACGTTGGTTCCGAAAGAAATTTTTCACTTTTAAATAAAATATATGATCTCCAGAAAGAGTTTGCTGAAGCTATTCGAGTAACAAAAGGATCTTTGAAGCCAAAAATTCTTCCGAAAATTATTGATTACCTCGAGATTCACATCCTTGCTTTATTGGGCCCTCACAGAACCAACCAAGATGCAGTGCGGGCAGTTAGAGATGAGTTCTGTAGCATTAAAAGTATCAAAGATCTCTTTACTGTCTTGCAAGACAAGTACATATCATGGTTCAACTATGAAATAATGGTTCGACTCGCTTCTGTTTTTCTGAGAAAGAAAAGGTCGCTAAAGAGGATGTGGTCAATGTATGAAGACAAGTTAAAGGACTATTTCATTAACAGTGGTGGTTTGCTAAAAGATGTTGATGCTGTACAGTTTGGTATAATGGATGCTCCTCCTGGTACACGAGTCATGATTGCTAAAGTTGAGCGAGAAGACTACACACTAGCAGACCTTTTTTTCTTTCAGAGAGCAATACCACGAGAGCTGGATATTCCAGAGATGAGGCTTTACTTCTCATTTGTAACCATTGGCTCTCTTCACTTGCATTATCTTATTCCTGAGTATCTTTATTTTTTGCTGTTTCCTCTCACTGAGAAGCTACAGAAGCAGTTG
>NW_003546533.1:76316-79647 GCF_000090795.2 Amphimedon queenslandica
GTAACTAGCGGCATAAAAACCAAAAGTTTGATCTTGAATTATGACTTACAATCATTTTGAGCTTTCAAATTTTTCTAAATTTCAATTACATTAATACTTTTTTTAGATATTTGTGATCCACTACTGTATGAGAATACCAGCACTCCACTACATGATGCATGCTGGAGAGGCTTAGAAAATGAAGTTCAATGGCTTATTGACACATTTAAATATGATACTTTCAGTCAGTCTAGTCTTCATGGATGGACTCCATTGCACTCTGCCTCATACGGTGGTCACCTTGAGCTCCTTCAACTACTCATCCATCAATATGGCTGTGATCCTAATGCGTCTGATCATAATAACGTGTCCATACTGCATATGGCGTCTTATAAAGGTCACATATCAATAGTTCAATATTTGATAGACACGTGTCACGTTCCTCTTGATCAACCAGATGAAAGCAATGTCACTGCACTACTGTATGCAGCAATTGGCGGTCATCCTGAACTGGTGGAATTTTTTGTTAATCGTAATTGTAACACGTCACAGGTTAATTTTGCAGATGCGTCCTTATCACTTTTAGCCTGTATGAGTGGACAGATAGCATTAGTCCACAAGCTTGAAGATTTGGGTCTTTTTTCACCAAGCTGTAAAAGCAGTTTAGACACCAATATATTGCACTACACCTGCCAATCTGCTAATGATAATTTGGAACTTTTTCAATATCTTTTATCTCAGCATCAACTAAACATTGATTCAAAAGATCGATATGGCAGAACCCCACTTCATACTGCTTCACTACATGCTTTATCAGATATTGCTGAGTTTATTATGAATACTCTAGATAGTGATTCACTGCAGTCACTGCTAATTGCTGATCCTGATAAGTCGTGTCTACATTATGCATCTATTGCAAGGAGTAAGATTAAAGGTGGAAATGTGTATTGTAAGCTTGTTTCATCCCATGATATACCAATTGTTGATGTTGTTAATGCTACTGGCATAAGAAAAAATGTTAATTTTTTTAAAAGCAAACAAAGATTGAATTTTCTCTCTTCTATTCTCAGAAAAGCTAGCATCTACCCCAACTTTAAAGTCAATCCAACTGCAAAATCATTACTTTATTTAGCTTCTCAGAGTGGTAATACATTGCTAATTAAAGCATTGCAAGAATATAATATCTCGTTTTCATTAAATAGAGATCAATCCCCAGTACACAGAGCTGCCTCATCAGGTTCTACTACAATGCTAAACTACATCATATCTCAGTATAATCTTGATGCTAACATGCCTGATCCTGCTGGTCGAACACCATTGATGCACTCTTGCTCATCAGGTAGCATTAATGCTATTGATTATCTCATTACTTGTCATAACAGTGATCCTAATATCACTGATTTCAATGGTATGACATCTCTTCACCATTCTTGTCGTAATGGCCATATTGATGTCACTCAATATCTCATTGAGGTACAACATTGTGATGTTAATAGAACAGATAATGAAGGATGCACATTAGTACATCATGCTGCAAGTAGTGGTAATTTTAATTTAGTTCAGTATCTTATTACTGAACAAGGTTTGTCTCCTACTGCAGTTGATAAGAATGGCCTCACTGCTTTACATTATGCTTCCCGTACTCTCAATTTGCACCTTGTTCAAAAATTAGTAGTTACCCATCATTTGGATCCGCAACGAGCAGCCAAAAATGGTAGACTTCCAATTCATGATGCTGCTCAATCTGGTGCTATTTTTATACTGGATTACTTTGTCAAGTCTTGCAAACGTAACCTTAATCAAAAAGATACAAAAGGTTGGAGTGTTTTTCATTATTCATCCATAAACGGGAACTCCCATTTTGTAAAGCATGTCATCAGCCAGTATCCTAAATGCAGTAAGTTGCTGCATGCAACTGATGGCATGGGTAATTTACCATTACATGTTGCTTGCCAGAGTGGTAATGCCCGACTAGTCACATTTTTAATAGATGATATGAAGTGTGATGTGACAGCTACCAATAAACGTGGTAAAAGTTGTATCTCTTTTGCCTGTTCTTCAAATAATCTTAATCTAGTCCAGCTACTTATACAACAATACAAGCTTAATCCTTTTGCTGGTAATAAATATAACTTCACAGACTTACTGCATCTAGCAGTAGAAAATGACTGCGTAGATATATTGGAATGGTGCCAGCAGTTTAGTGTGGATATTGCTAACTACAATAACAGAAACTCATACACATTAGCTCATTTAGCTGCTTATAATGGTGCGTTAAAATTTCTGAAGCATCTGATCAATGAGTATCAGTATGATATTAATGCCACTACTACTGATACTGGTAGTACAAATCTTCATTTGGCATGTGAAGGTGGTCATCTCTCAGTCATTCTTTATCTTACTAGTTTTTCTCAGTGTAATGTAGCAGCTACCACTTTAGATGGATCTACAGTTCTTCACAAAACCTGCATGCACAGTCAATCTTTTCCGATACTCAAGCACCTGGTTGAGAATCATCAGTTAGATCTGTGTGCTATTAATGATGACGGAATGGCTCCTATTCACATAGCATGTAGTAAGGGAAGTTTGGACTCTGTCCAGTACATTATAGAGCATTCACCATCACTGCTTGAACTGCCTGAAAGTATTCACGGTCACACTCCATTCCTTATTTCAGTAATGTACAATCAGCTAGAAGTGGTTCAGTATCTTATTGGTAAAAATTGCAATCTCTCTGCTTCTGATTATGAAGGCTTAAAGTCAGCCCACTTATTGGCTAGAAATGGTTCCTTAAAAGCATTGAAGTATCTCATTGACAATAATCATTGTGATCTTAATGCAACCAATCATCAAGATCATACACCACTTCACGTTGCTATACTGGCCAATCAATTTGAAATAATTGAGTACATACTAAACAAGTCAATTCCTTCAGTGACTGTTGACTGGCTTCGGGAGGTCAAATATTCATTAGACAGTCCTCAAGACTTACACACAACTAGTCTCAATATTAATGCACAAGACAAAGATGGTAATACTCCTCTTCATCTTGCTTGTCAAAGAGGAAAAAAGGACATTGTATCATTGTTAGCAAAATCTTGCCACTCCAGCAGTTATTTCTTAATTGCTAATAAAAAAGGAGGGACACCATTACACTTAGTAGCTGCTGTTGATAGTAATGATGCTGCAGAAGCTTTGCTTGTTTCAGTCACTGGCTCTCTTCGTAGTGAGCTCTTTACTGCTCGTGATTATGAAGGAAGCACTGTGTTTCATACAGCTTGTAGTAATGGTCATCTTGATGTCTTTCGATTTTTTTGCAATGTTTATCCCGATGGTGTTCATGTAATGGATG